>NW_022196896.1:27664923-27669808 GCF_008632895.1 Mastomys coucha | reverse complement strand
TTCCTTCCTTTCTTTTCCTTTCCCTCCCTCCCTCCTTCCCTCCCTCTCCCTCTCTCTCCCTCTCCACCTTTTTTCTTCCTTCCTTTTTATTTCTGGACAGGGTCCCATGTAGCTCAGGCTGATCTCTAACTCATAGTATAACTAAAGAAGATCTCGAACTCCTGATCCTTCTATTATAGGTGTGTACTACCACTCCCAAACTTAGCTTAGTTTTGGCAAATTTGTTACATGGATTCCATGCTTGCTCAAGTTCAACCAACCTCTGCCCCAATCCTGAACTCTGTACACTTCAGGCTTCCC
The DNA here is from genome assembly GCF_008632895.1 of Mastomys coucha. Taxonomy (NCBI): domain Eukaryota; kingdom Metazoa; phylum Chordata; class Mammalia; order Rodentia; family Muridae; genus Mastomys; species Mastomys coucha. The sequence continues at coordinate 27,669,508 of NW_022196896.1, read as the reverse complement.
ACTGTAATGTGTTTGCTATGTCTCTGCCTATAGAAATTCTGTCATCTTTTTAAAGTTCGTCTCATTAGCTGTGTGTTTCATGTAGTTATACTTGATTGCATTAGTCTGTCAACCATGATTTCACCTTTCTTAGGAACCTTTGATTTCCAGTGGAAATCAAGCCAATGTGTCCTTAGACACTCTGTTTTAACATGTATGTATTCTAGGTCCTGTTGTCTGGTCTAATACAGAGTACATTGTGTCTATAAAGTAGAGAGTCATGTCACATATGTTTTTGAGCTCCTTGTAGTAGCACATGAATCTGGAAAGAAAAGTCAGTGAGGGTTACTCATTCCCATCAGGATGATAGCAGCACTAATGCCATGGTTTGGTTGCCATCTGCTCCCTTGAGCCACCTGAGTATTGGCAGCCAGGATAGCATTGCATAGGCAATAATTTTGTTTTGTGTAGAAACAAAACTTTGAGAAGATCTGTCAGGCAGTTTCCAGCCACAATTTTGTGCCATGTAGGAAATCATTACAAGGATGTTTGGCAGTGTTTCAATTTATTAGTCATACAAAATTGGATAAGTTAGTCCTGTATCTACTAGTCAATTATGCCAAGAGTCTTGAACACATTTGTCTCTGAAGAAGGGAGTGTAGCTTGTCCTTTAAGATAACCTGATCAAACATTGTGACTATTTCAAGTTTAAACTAGAAAGCAGTTTTTATGTACAACCATTCATCCATGCATGCATACATGCATCCATCTACCCATCTATCTATCTACTTACCCATCCTCCCACCCACCCACCCACCCACCCATCCATCTATTCATCCATCCATACACCCATTCATTTATCCATCCATCTACCTATCTATTCATTAACTTATTGAACAGATTTTGAGTACCTGCCACATATCAGGAGGATCCAGAAGTATGTAAATCATCACTTGCCCTCATATGCAGGCCAGGACATGTATATACTCAGGTAGCTGTCTGTATTCGGAGGATCCTTATCTGCTTAACCATCCTCAGATAGAAAATAGTCCAGAGAACATTTTATGCATACAGGACTTATACAGATGTTGTTGTGTCATTCTCTAAAGATACACTGCAACAGCTGTTTATGCAATATTTACCTTGAACTGGGTATTACAAGTCATCCAGAAGAGGCTGGAAGATAATGAGGATGTGCACTGGTTATAGGCCAGTACTAAGCCATTTTATATAAGCGATCTGGCAGCCCTTGAATTTTGGCTTTCCCTAAGAATCCTGGACCTACAAATACTAAGGGACAAATATGTATATGTATGTATATGTATATATGTATACATCTATCTATCTATCTATTTATCTCTATCTATCTACCTACCTATCTATCTATCTATCTATCTATCTATCTATCTATCTATCTATCTATCTACCTATCTAGTAGTTTCAAAGAAAAAGACAGATGAGAGGAGCAAAAGCCAGAGACTAGTGTTTGGAACAGACCAGTGTGTTAAAAGGAGCCACCTCTAGTGGAATAGTGTTCGAGTGGAGGTCTAGGAGAACAAGTGTGTCACTGGGCACCTCCATGGTACCTTCACCAAGAAGACATGAGACAGACAAATATGCCACATGCGTGACCTTGACAGGACAAGATAATAGATGCTTGCTTGGAGTCAGGTCTGCTGTTTGAAACCAGACTAATGAAGCCTTGCTGTCACAGTGCTTATGCAGATTAGAGCTATAACACACAGCACGTGCGCAGCGCTGTCATGGTGAAAGGGTGGTTATCACACGCCAGGGCCTTTTCTGAATGTAGCGCTGTGGGCAGCCTGGGAATGTCTTCTGGATTTCTGTGGAGCCTTTGGCCTTTCTGACTCTCTTTTCAGATCTCTGAATAGGGCAAACAATCCTTGTCCCCTCCTCAAGGGGGACAACCACCATAATTACAATCACCATCACTGTCAATACCAACACCACCTCTATCACCATTCCCACCATCAACATCACCTCTGCCATCGCTACTATCAGCATCACCGCCACCACGAGGAGGCTAGATGCGAAGGCCATGGTGAGAATCATTGTGCAGCCCTTTAGATTTTTGACTGTCGGAAGCCAGAGCATTTACAAGGCCAGTCCCTACCACAGAGGCAGCAGAAGATCCTGACTTTAATGACTGGGGCTTGGACGCTCAGGGGACAGACTGGTGAGCACACCAGAAAACTGGGAAGAGAGCCAGCCTGAGGTGGGGGCTGGCTGAAAGGGAGCTTACAGTGACCCACCCCAGAGCAACAAAAACAGTGACACAAACAGGAAGACCACTGTGTGAGACCACTGTGGCCTTTTGAGATCAGAAGAACCCAGCCTGTGGGGTGGGATTGGGGAGGGGGCTGGGACAGGGATGTAGAAATGACGTAGCCTTCCTAGGAAGAAAGTCCTCTGCTTGGAACTTGAAATTAACGAGGCTGCTGCTGAAGTTTGGCATAAAGCTCCTTCCCCTTTCATTTTCTGCAGAAGGGACAATGGAAACCTGCCTGTTTACAACTCCTTCCCTCCACTGTGGTGTCTGCTGGGGAAGAGTTTCCTACCTCCGTCTCTCCCCCACGCAGGTGTCCACTTGGTAATTAGCAGCCTTTCACCTGATCCCCAGCCATGATTTAACCCCAGCTTATTCAGGAGGCTGGATTCCCTGCCTCACTATTTAGAAAACTGCCCAATAGAAGCATCTAGCAGATGATTGACTTCCGCTGACAGCAGCATCTTCGCCCAAAATAATATGAGGAGATTGCAGATTGATTCATGGGATGGAGCACCCAGCTACCCAAACTCCATCCCGTCTCCTGAGTTCCATCTCCAATCTCCTGTCAGTCTCAGAAATGGATAGAACCGCCTGAAGCTGTTGGACAGAGTTATGTTGGCAATCACCATTCCAATTCTTGCATATAGGCGCCAATACGTCAAGAGGACCCCAGCAAAGGGGCAACAGGGTGGCTTTATTTAGTATTATGACAAGCAAATGCTTGAATACCAAGAGTTCATGAGCTTCACAGCAGCAGGGGAAAGCGGGGGGAGGGGGGGGAAGGGACCCTCTCCCTGACTGACGCCTGCCTCCAATTCCAGTAGCCCTGAACAGGCCTAAAAGAAGACTGCTAACAAAAAGGTTATTCAGTGGTTCTCCGAATAAATCCAAAGGTAACAAGTATGGACTGAGCAGACGTCAGGAGACTGAGCCCTACTTTGGAAAACTGCCGAGATATTTAAAAATAGCGCTTTCTTATTAACCCAAGCACAATGCTGAAAGTCTTTTAAAATAAAGGCCCCAGATGCCACCTGCATGTGACATGGCAATAGGATGAATGCCAATACGTCCACGTCCGGTGATACTGGAACTGCTCTTAAGGAACAGCCTCGACTGATTGTTCTGGCACAAACAAATCACAAACTAATTTATGTATTCCTGCAGCTGCAGCCCAGCGAGGTGGGCGGAGGAGTCCGACCAATTCACAGTTGACTAGTGCTGCCTCGCTCTTTGCAGATTTTGGCATTTAACTATAATTAAGATTTATTGTTCCCTAGCTTGCAGGTCAGGGCAAGCATGACAATATGGGTAACTTTTCTGTTTACTAGCAAAATGTCTGGTAGGAAGAAGCTTCAACCCTTCCAAGCAGTGGCTGACAGGAATAAAGAGTGCCTCTCCACTCCAGGACCCTCGCATTACCGATTTTAATCAGACATGTGGAGTCACTCGAAGGGAGGGCAGGGACAGATCGGAAGCAGCCACTGAACTGTGTGCTGTCGCTTTTGCACCAGAAGGGTATGGGCCAGGAGCCAAATCAATTATTGCTGATCTTCTGGATTTGGGGAGAGGACTGGCGGCTTGATGTGGGAGGGAGAGAGCCCTTGATGCTGACAAAGGTTATGCAGAAACCAGGACCTGTGGGTTTTTACTGCCCCTCCCTGCCACCCAGACAAGGGCAGTTCTTCGTGCCACTTCACTCTCAAGGATGCCCTTGGATTAAATCTGATGGGTTGAGGGGGAGGGAGGGAGGTGAGGGTTAGCAGTCGGCAGCCACTCACCTGCTTTCATAGTGTGTCGGCTGAGGTCCTGTGCAGGTGACGCAGGACACTCAGTGGGCACAAATGCACAGACTGTGCGAAGCTGGCATAGGAAGGAGGCATGGCAGGCCCCCTGATTTACTGAAGGCAGAAATGCTAAAGTGTGATACACTTCTATTTCTCATATCTGTAGTTTATTGTCATTCTGGTTTGGCCTCCCCAGTATATTTTTCTGAGACTATGTAAATCAGAAAAGCATCCTCACCATGGACCAGAGATGTGGACTGAGAGCATTCTCCTGCCAGGAAAAATCCTTGGCTTTTTTTGGGGCGGGGGTGCGGATTACATTTTGCTGAATACAGAATGTAGTTTTACTTGATAGTATAAAAATCTCTTTGTATCTCACCTCATTCTGTAACAGATTTCAAATGGGGCTTTGAAAAAGCCATGCAATACTTTAGGTGGAAAATTAAGGATAAAGTAACTCAGAAAACTGTGCTGTCCCTGCGCACTGCCTGTTGGGAGCCCAGCTAGCAATTGGTGGCAGTCGGGGGGGGGG
>NW_022196896.1:27658425-27664913 GCF_008632895.1 Mastomys coucha | reverse complement strand
GGGGGGGGGGGGGATAGTTTCTACCACGTGTGACTCTGTACACTGGGGCTGCCTGATCTCAAACACGTTTGTTTTCCTCTTTACCAGAAAAAAGACTTGGGGCTTCTAAGAAGTGAAGTTTTGTTCTGACATTTAAGAGAGGGGATATGAAAGCAGTATTTTTTCCCTGATGTTGAAACGGGTAGGACATTCAAGTTAATACTGGACAGGCACGTGCTTGTGAACGTGGATTTAAAAGAAAAGTCCTCAAGCATTTTTAACAATGGAAGGTCCAAATCTTGTGGGATCCAGTTCAGTTATGGTGTTATTGAATTGTGGAAGAGGAAAGCGCAATTGTGGGAGGTAGAGTCTGATGTTTATATTTAGGTGTCGGCAACATTGTTAACTTTATTTTAAAGGGCGAATTCTTAGTTTCCCCGAAGTCAGTTTTTAGAGTCATTTTCAGATCTTGACAGTTCAGATGAGCTTTGCCCCATCCTTAGGTGCAAGCCCGTGTCCTAGAGGGCAAGTTTGACCCACATGCAAGCCTCATTTCCCAAGCCCTGGGACTTTGAACTTGGTACTGCTGTGCAAGGTCATTTCCAGTGAACAGCCACCACACAGCTCTCTCACACTGCTGATACAAGCAAAACACATTCATAAACACATGCCTCAGCCACCATGGATGCAGATGCATGGAAAGGACATGTAGGACACTGAAGCCATTTACTGAACAGGACATGGTAGATCTGCTGCCCTTAGATGCACCAGCGGGGAGGAGGGGAGCTGCCCACGCTCAGAACAGGTGGGCAGCCGGAGGAGAATCACTTTGCTCTCAGCTGGGGAGGCCTTTGTGGAGGAAGCAGGATTTCAGGAGCTGCTGGAATGATTGCAGGAGACAGCTTGACAGGATGGGATGGGGCAGGCGTCCAAGCGCAGGGACTCCTGCCCGGGAACGAAGGAAATCTTGAAGCAGGGAATATGTGCTCTGTTGAAAGGGCCGTGGGAAGGCTTCCAGGGATGGAAGAAGATGAACAGGTGACTTAGATGCTCAGGATGGACGGGGTCCTTCTCTACTCAGACACAATCACCTGCTCCTGGACATTTGGACTTGGTATTGAAAGAGTAGTGTGGGAGGCGGAGGTTGGAGCACAGAGATAGTGCTCTCTGTGTGCACTACGTGCTGGGTTTGATCTGCAGAGGGGCATTAAGAAAAATAACACAGAGCTAGGGGTTCAACGCAGTGAGAGCATCCCTAATAGTGTGAGTTTCACTCCCAGCCTAACACGGAAGAAAGGAAGGATGGAAGGAAAGAGAGAGAGGGAGCAAAGACAGAAGGGCTCTTAAATTGGTTAAAAAATGGGAAATAATTCAGGATATATCGAGAATAGCCAGAGGATGGATCCAAACAGAGAAATGAGCCCACTGTTTGAAATGTTAAAAAGAACGAAGCAGCAGGAAGGATTGGGAGTTACTTTTAAGTGGCGTAAAAAAGTTTTCTGTCGAGAAAGAAGCACAAATATCAGAAATTTCGAGTTCTTTTTACTGATATTGCTGGGCATACCCCCCCAAAACAAAACAAAACAAAGCAACAACCCCCCTGCAAGAATCTTCATTTCTGTTAACGGTTTGCTGAGAGACTGGCTATGCCCCCAGCTCTTCTGTTACTTAGCTTTCTGTTACTATAACGAAACACCTGAGCTAACTGACTAAGAAAGAAAGGTTTATTTTGTCTTAAAGTTCTAAAAGCCCAGTCTTGGGTCATATGGTGCCACAGATTTGGATCTCTGGCAAGCGGAACACATTGTACACATTATATGCATACATTATTGCAGGAAAGCAAAGCCATTCTGTCAGTTTCTTAGTCAGTGTTCTGGTGCTGTGAAGAGACACCATGAGCACTGCAACTGTTACAAAGGAAAGCATTTAACTGGGCTGGCTTACAGGTTCAGATCTTTGCTCCATTGTCATCATGACATGCAGGCAGACATGGTGCTGGAGAGTGGAGTTCTAGATCTGGACCCAAGGCAGCGGGGCCTGGATTGGGCTTCTGGAACCTGAACATCCACCTCCAGTGACACAATTCCTTCACAAAGCCACACTTACGGCAACAAAGCCTTCCCACCTAATCCTCTGAAGTAGCGTCGCTCCCTGAGGACCTAAGTATTCAGATATATGAGTCTTTGCGGGGTTATTCTTATCCGACCATTGCAATCATGAACCATGAAGTCGATCCCCCAAAAAACTAGCTAGGGTTCCACAATCCATTCTGGAGACTACCGCCTTGACCTAAGAACCCCGCTGTATTCAATCCATGACAGCATGTAAGAGAAGAGGCTATCCATGTTTATGATGTCATAGGCCAAGAACTGGTGCTTTGCTTTGCTCATCCGTGACTGTGATGGACATGCATCTGTATCTCCATCCTCTCCGTATCCAAATCTGCATCTCACCTGTCTCAACCACCTGCACCCGTTCCCAGTTACCTGTTCAAACTTTTTGCCCATTTTTTGTAGGCTCCTTGTTGTTTTGTGAAAGTCCTTTGCATATTATGGACATAGGCCATGCAGCCATACTTGTCTGTACCCTTGTCAATATTCAGTCAGATTGAATTTCTTAATTTGCCAAGTTAACAATCTAAAAAGAATATTTTGGTATTTTTTCTCAGTTATACTTTCTTATTAATGGAGCTGGAGGCTTTTTCTCATGTGTTAGGAAGCATGTCTTCTTTTGAAGGTGTCCTGCTGCTTACTTTGGAGTGCACTAACAGTGCTGTCTGCTCTTCATTCACTCATTCGTTTCATAAATTCAGCTGCATCGTAGAGTTAATCCCATTTTCTGTTTTTTGTTCAGTTTTAGCTTGTCCAAGCACCATTTTCATTTGGTCCTTTTACTGTCCGGCCTCACACTCCTGCAGCATGGGGAGCCACAGTTGTGTCAGGACCACTAACGACTGGATGAGGCCCTCTCAGGCTGAGCCTCAACATCCAAGGACCTTGCCCTTCTAAGGGCAGAGGGATCATGGCTTTCCCCTGCTTGCCTTCTGTTCTCCCTTTCTTATATTTCCTCTTCCTCTCTCCCAAGTCTCCCTACCCCTCCCCTTCAGTGTTCTTCCCTCTAGATTTTTCCTCACTCCAGATCTGTCCCTGCTCCCCATGTGCATTCCCAAGCTTTCTCCTTCTCTAATTGTTCTAGCAAGTTTACAACATCAAAGGATTTGGCTTCATTTTACAGATGAAAAAATATAAGGGTTAGGAAATGAGACATATTGAAGGGGTCCAGTGAGAGAGTGGCAGAAATGGGCTTAGGACCCAGAGCACTCGACCGCAGAGTCTGCACTTGAGTACCCTGTGTTTATAAGCTCTGAGAGGATGGAATTTCAGAGAGTATGATCTGTGCCTGGGGGGAGAGCTATGGGATTCATGGCCAGGGTTGGCACTATTTCTTGCTTCCTTGTTCCTGTGGGCCAGCCCCTAGTCCACCTGCAGCACCTGGTTGGCACCTGTCTTTATTCCGCTCCTGTTTTTCAGTCCTTATGCTGTAGGTCTGCCATGTCCTGCCCACGTCCAGGGAGACATTATTACTTTACAAACAAAACATGTCCTGCTCTCCCTGGAAGATAGGCTGTCCGCAGAGACTTCCTGCAGACTGCTGTGCTCATCGTGGCTCAGGATTCTTGTAAACTGCAGTCACAGAGGGTGGCACTTCCTGCCAGAGGGAACCGTGTCCTCTCCATGACCTTCATCTTATTATCCCTTGTTGTCCGTCTTCGAGTCCCTTCCCCCACTGCACTGAGGCCCTCATCCTTCCCACAACAGGTCACCTCAGGCGGGAGGGAGAGAGAAACTATGTCATTTGGAGGTGACAAGGGACACGCTGACATTGCATAGCGGGCCGTGTTCCTGCCTGTGTTCACTGACCACCCAGATCCCTTCCCAGAACCAATGAAAGCCGAGACTTACCAGTTACTAAATTCAGAAGCAGTCGGCTATTTTACCAACACACAAAGGTGGAAAGGGCTGGCAGCTCCTTCTCTGCTTCTGTAAGAAACCCTTTTTGAAAGAGCAAGCTTCTTGCCTCCAGCTGGAGCTGAAGTGCTGCAGGGAGCTCATCTTGGCCTGTCCTGGCTGCTCTCCCTCCTTCCCCAGCTTCAAGCTGCCTTGCCTGTCTCGTAGAAATCTCTGCGGCTCACTACCTTAGTTCTGTCTCTCCTGGCTGGCCCTTTAGTCATTCTCTTTGGGGGCTTTAAGAGGGGCAGAAACCGAGAGGCAGATTCAAAAGGCTTTCTGAGTGGGGCAAAACCTTTCTCATGAAGAAATAAAAGAACAGACATTAATAGCTTGGAAAACAATGGTAATATTTAATTAACCTTTGGAAATGGCTGTTCTGCACATCTGCATACATCGGCTCATCCTCAGAAAAGGCACTGTGTGTGCCCAGGCCAAGATCAACACACTGGGCCACACATTTCCTCCACTGGGATTTCACAGGGGGAAAAAGTACCAATATATCCCCCTACCCCCTATCCTCCCGAATCAGTTGTTTTACTTTAAAAAAATTCATGTGATCCAGCCGCCCCATCGAGGTTGAACATGGCCTGTTGTGCTGCACATCTGAGGGCCCCAGGTTGAAGGCTGGCTCCTTTCCCTGTCATTGTAGCAGACAGGCTCGGAGCCTCCTGGGGGATGGAAGGTCAGTTCTGGTGACAGCAAAAATCAGCTCGATGTGCACGGAGTTCTCCCAACACGGCATGCATCCACAGGACACGGGGAATTAGACTCATCTGCAGGTGCCAACTCGCAGCTTCTTCAGTGACTTTTTTTTTTCTTGCGAAGGTGGTGTGCTCTGATGGTTTGTGAAGTAGTGTCATCTAGGGAGCAAGAAGGTTGGCTCATTAACATATCACCTGGTTAAAGTAGATCAATGTTGATGGAATTGTTTAAGGTATTCCCCATGGTAGGACCGGTGAACCATGCTGATCAACCTGTTAGTTCTACTACAGCTAAATGCCAACCCTTCCCTCCCGCCTGTTTTGTAACTGCTTTGAGGAGCAGGTCTCATGGAGGAAGCCTGAACCCAAGCATGAGGACTGTTGAATGCGTTTTCTTTTATCAATAGCCAAGGAAGGAAAAATTAGAGAGGGTAATATTTTTCTCTTTGGCATGTTGGAACGTAAGTTGGTGGACATTAAGACAATGAAGATGGAGACAAAGATTAGTGTCTCCAGCTGTATTATACATCAGCCAAGCAAAGCCCTTTGTAGTGGTGTCTCTATGTAATCCCAGCACTCTGGAGGCAGAGGTAGGAGAATTAGGGCAAGTTTGAAACCAGCCTGGTCTACCTAGCAAATTCCCAGTCATCCTAGGACACAACGAGACCCGGTCTTTTACAAAGGCTTAAAGGAATGACTACACTTAGTCATAACTCTTTCTGCTTTTTCTGATGCTCTAACTTGAGCAACAAAGAAGTCTGGGACTTCAAAACTAGGTCCTTTTCCCCCACAATGTTTTCTAACCTTTATTTTTATTTTATGTGAATGAGTGCTCTGCCTCCACGTGTGTCTGTCCACCATGTGTGTATCAGAACTTCTGGGACTGAGTTACAGACTGTTGTAAGTTGCTATGTGAATTCTGGGAATTGAACTCAGGTCCTCTGGAAGAGGAAACAGTGCTCTTAGCCACGGAACCATCTCTCTAGCCCCTAAGCCTTTAGGCAACATTGAAAGCAACTAAGAACTTGATTAAGGTGAGAAGTTAATGCAAATGGTTGCTAAGTTTGCCTTTTCCTAATCAGAAGGACATGCCACCATGAGCCACAACTGAAAAATGGTCTGCTTGGTGTTTTCCTAATGAGAGCAGCACATGGTAGAGATGAAGGAATCAGTTTAGGGTGTGTGAGGGCTTTGACAGAATGACAGTGAGCACCTCTCCAGTGGTGTGGGTCTGACCATCAGTGACATCACTCATATGGCAAGGATGAGAAAGATGAAGACCCACAAATGCCACTACTGTGAATTCTCCCCGTTTGGGTTGAGAGTAAATGTCTTTTGGCTTTATGAAATCACAGAACTTACATTTCTTGGAGATAAAAAGTAATTGTGATTTGGTCATGAGCCCCCATTTGGCTAGCACTTGTGAGGCTGGGGAAGTGGCTCAGGGGTTAAGAGCATGTACTGTCCTTCTAGAAGACAGGTTCCATTCACAGCATCTAGATGTGCTGGCTCACAAGCCTGTAACTGTAGTTCCAGGGGATCTGACATCCTCTTCTGGCTTTCAAGGACACTGCATGCCCATATAGTGATCTGAACAATTTCTCGGGAAAGAAAGTATACATGGATATGATGTGGTGGGATCCTACAATGCAAAGGATCTTGTATATGCGCCAGTCTTCTTTCTTGTTTCTGCTACTATAACAGAACACACAAGACTATATATGCTGCCAGGTGGTGGTAGCACACACCTTTAATCCCAGCACTTGGGAGGCAGAGGCAGGTGGATTTCTGAGTTCGA
>NW_022196896.1:27580429-27658292 GCF_008632895.1 Mastomys coucha | reverse complement strand
AAAAAAAAAAAAAGACTATATATGCTATAACTAGTTTATATGGTCCATAGGTCTGGAGGCTGGAACCCTCAGAGTATGGTCCTAGTATAGCTGTTGAGGGCCTGTGTACTGTGTGCTATTCAGTGGAAGGAGGCAGAGGGGGCAAGGGAGTATATAAAACAGAGAAATCATGGCAAGCCCACTTATTCTTTTATCAGTAGTCATTCCTACAACAACTAAGTCCCTCACTCAGAATAACTGCACTAAGTTCAGCACTAAGTTTATTAACAGAGCTCTCACAACTTGTTCACCTCTTAAAGGTCCCCCTCCTCAACACTGTCCCTCCCCATTGCAACCTAAGCCTTGGAGAGAACATGGAAACTGTAGAAAGGATCCAAGCTAGAGACGACTACATGGTAATGTGACATGCCAATGATACAGGAGTCAGCTATGAGAACTGATGGCAGACGTAACCAGCAAGGGGCTTTTTCAGAGGTCCATGTATTCCTGCCTGTCTAATTCCCTGGGCTGCTAAGCTCTCACTTCCCGTGATTAACTCTCTCATAAAATCTAAGTTGACTTCCAGAAGGTGGGAGGGAAACTGTATGTGCAGGCATAAGAGTGGAGGCAGTTGAATGTGTGTGTGTGTGTGTGTGTGTGTGTGTGTGTGTGTGTGCGCTCGCGTGTGCGCATGAGCACAAGCATGCACACACACACATTTTTGCTTGCAAGTGGTGGGAGGCTGAGGGTCTGAGCAGTTTTCCAAGATTCCCCAGAATACAGAAGGCTTGTGGTGCATATGGGAGATCTGACAAGAACAGCAGAAGGTGAGGAAATGGCTGGAAGCAACACTAATGCCACTCCATCTGGAAAGAGGGGTACTGTTTAGTACGTCTGGAAAGCATTATTTCTGCAAATAGCTCAACCTCTATCAACTTTCAGGCAGGGATCCCGATCTGCTGCCAAAATGAGATCTCCCTAACGGCAATGTGGTGGGAGACACTGAGCAAATGAACTAATAGCACAAAGCAGGAAATCTGTAGAGATGGCAGCCGTGGAGGTACCACACAGCAAGCACCTGCCTCTCTCCAAAAAGACAGCCGGGGCTTCACATCACATTAGGCTGGGGCCGCACTGGGGGAGGGCTCAACCTGGTGGGATTTGGAGCTCAGCAGCCATTTCCAACAATTTCTCACAATTTCTGGGCTCAGAAAAGCCCCAAATAGAGTTAGCCAAATGGCTTTCCTGCATTGATTTTTATACCCATGGGTATTTTGAAGGAAATTAAATCCATGTGTTTCTGATTCGGTTGCCATTAGCACATGAGAACGTTGGTTTTTTTGAGAGTTATAGTGTGTGCTGGGTGCTTTCGCGCTGTGCCGCTTAAATGCCATAAAACCGTCTAGCCAGACGCGGAGGTACAGGGAACTGGGGGTGCTTCTGCAAGCCATTTCCCTGCCTGTCCAGAAGGCAACATGTTTTTGTCATTTGCATCCTCTCTGAATGTAGCACAACATGTTTTCTCGTGCCTGTTAATCATCTATCATTTCCAATTTGAATGAAGCAGTATTAGTATAGATGATGAGAAATTACCCTTAACCACTAAGAGCTGGATGGGAGTCCTTCAGAGCAAAGCAGCCACAAAGACTGGCACTGGTATCCTGGTCCCTGGGCAAGGAAGTGAGTGGTGCTGCAGCCCCAGGACAGGATGGTCCACGAGGGCTTGGCAGGACATCCCCTCAGTGGGTGACCCTGTCTGGGAAGAGCCTGCATGGGCCTCATGGCACTCACTGTTTTTCCTTTTTTTTTTTTTTTCTTTGTAGACCAGGCTGGCCTTGAGCTTAGAAAGTTCAAGCCGGCCTCTGCCTTCCTAGTGTTGGGATTAAAGGCATATGTCATTATGCCTGACTTTTGAACTCCTCTTCTCTTCTTGATTATCAGATTAAGTAGCTTTGGTTAGGATTCTTTAAGAAAAAAAAAAAGTCAGCCGGGCGGTGGTGGCGCCCACCTTTAATCCCAGCACTTGGGAGGCAGAGGCAGGCGGATTTCTGAGTTCGAGGCCAGCCTGGTCTACAGAGTGAGTTCCAGGACAGCCAGGGCTACACAGAGAAACCCTGTCTTGAAAAACAAAAACAAAAAACAACAACAACAAAAAAAGTCTACTTTATTGATAATGATGTATATGTGTGTAGATATGTGCACATGAGAGCAGGTGCCCATGGAGGCCAGAAGAGGGTGCTGGGTCCCCTGGAGTTAGAGTAGTAGGTGGTCATGAACCCCTTGAAGTGGGTTCTGGGAACCAGACTCAGGTACACTTTGATAGCCACTGAGCCATCCCTTGATCTCTGATTAGGACCCCTTCTAAGCATGTCATAAACAAACAAACAAAGAGACAGACAATCCCATTTAGTTTTATCACATTCTTTGCATAGTTATATACCCTTAAAAAGAATCAGCAACACACATTTAGTGGGAACTGCACTTTGATTTTTGTTTTGTTTTTCTAAGATTGTTGCTTTTCAGTCTGAGATTCTCCTGTGAAGATGGGCAGCTCACACTGTATGGCCAAGCCATGGTGTGCAGCAGGTTACACAAATTCAGCCTTTTTTCTATGTACAGTATTAACAATTCATGATGGGCTGACTGTTGAATGAGTCCTGTTAGGGCTTTTTCTAACTCTCCAGTCTATGAATTAAAACCTGACTTCCAAAATGGAGGGACACCTGTATTCAGTCTCTGCTGTGTTCAAGGTCTTGTGTTTGATATTGAGAACTTTCCAAAGATGAGAGGACTTTTTTTGTTTATTTGTTTGTTTGTTTTGTTTTGCTTTGTTTTTTTCTGAAGGGAAGATACAGGAAAAAAAGCATGTGAAAATAATTTATTAAATATTGACTGTGAGGGAGGCAGAGGCAGGACAATAGGGAATTCAAGGCCATCCTCTGATATGTAACAAGTTCAAGGCTGAGCTACATGGGAACCTGAGGTACATGAGAACCTGCCTCAAACACACACACACTCACACACACACCACACACACACTTACACACACACACCACACACACACAAAACTCACACATACACACTCACACACACATATGACACACACAATCACTCACACACACACCATACACACACAAAACTCACACACTCACACTCACACCCACACACCCACAGATACTCACACACATACACCACACACACACTCTCACATACACACACACCACACACACACACACACACACACACACACACACAGTGCTTGCTATGGGCATTATTTGCTTGATTTCATTATCAAAGAATTTGCTGAAGTGGGTTATTACTCCATTTTGTAAGAGAATTTTACTAAGGAAACAGGACGATTGGGAATTTGCCCAAGGACACAGAGCTATATATGGAGGATTCAGGACATAGACTCTCTTTTCTCTGACAAACAGGCTTGTGATACTTTCTCTATGTCCTGTTTTTCACCTTTAATGTGACAATTCTTAAATAGTTGTGTATAATAATATATGGAATTTGATATCTGGAATCCTGGGGTGGGGGACCCTGTAAGATTTTACTGAAAAAAAATTACAATATTTGCTTGGGGTTTTAAAAGGATGATCCAGAGTGACCCAGCAGGGAGAAAGAATGGGCAGCAGATGACAAAAGGAAAGATGGCCACAAGGATCCTGCTTCAGCACTGAAAGTCAACTCCTTACTTCACTTGGATGGCACTGATTAATATGGAAATGGGAACTGTTGACCAGGTCACACTTCTGTGGATATAATTATAATATAAGTGTATGTTCTCTGAGCTTCCAGGCTTCGCCCATTGTTCTGCCCTCTGGGCTGTGGAGGCTCGTCTTTGACACCTGGCATCTCAAGGAGCGCTTTAATTCGCCTTGACTTTGGTTAACCTTGACAAACTCATTGGAAAACAGCTCCTCTGGTTTTCCTCCATCCACACTGTCACCTGAGGTGCCTTGCTCCTCATTTGCAATGGGGGGGAAAGGAAGGTCTGTTTCAAGTACAGCTGGTGGTAATTTCCCTCTGAATTCAGAGGCTGTGGAGCAAACGGAAAATTTCATGCTTCAGCCAAGGCAGTGGCCAATAGAGCTTCAGCAGCTTACATGGTGTGTCCACAACCTGCTTCCCATGAAATTGCCTGCTAGCGTGGACAAGCTGGGGAGTTGTCATTGAGCTGTTTTCTGGAAGGCTCTCATGATGACATGGGTCTGCTTCAGTCTCCTAAGCCCTCGTGTCGTCAAGCTTGCCCTCTACTCCTTTCTGAAAGCCAGTAGTAGCTTGCCAAGACCAGGCTTACTTCATCACGTCATTCAATGAGCTCAAAAGCTGTGGCTGGCTAGAATGCTTGTCTAGCATGCATGAGGCCCCAGGTTTCTTTCCTAGCACCACAAAACCGAAAGGAAACAAGAGCTGTTGTGTCCCTTGTGTCCTGGCAAGGGCAGTGCTCCTGATGGGACACAGTTGCCTAAATCACTCTAGAATTTAACCCGAGATACAAGCACCATTAGAGAACCGCTAGTCCTTCTAATGATGGTAAAATAAGTATTTCTAGTGCTTCTGTCAGCCAAGCGAGAATCTCGGACTCCATTTAAACTTAGTGAAGCAACTTATGATTTAGACTCAAGCTAAAACAAGCAAGCAAGCAAGCAAACGAACAAACAAAAAGTCCCTCCTCATTGGTCAGATGAAGAGGGTGGATTCAGCTGTCACTAAGGACTCACACTGGGTCTCCATTTTCTGACTGCTGCTGCAAACCCAGACCGTTTGCTTGTTCTCCTCCAATCAAAGACAATCTCACTCTTGATTATCCCAGAGATGGTTGCAATGTTCTCTTCTCTTTGCTACATTAAAACAAATCCTAGTTTATTTTGTCTTTCCTCAGAAGAGTCTTTACCACAACTATATCCCTCCACATGCACATTGCATGAACTTTTCCCGGGGAGGTGAGCAACCATCAAGTTACTCGTGGTAGGGTACCAGTGTGCTTAACTGCAAATACTTACAGGTGTACCAGCAACTTAGGGGTGACTAAACTACTGATGGAAATGCTTCCCCATCAACCTGTTCATATCCCTGCTGCGCAAGCCCTACCTGCTCTCTGTGAATCTTGTAGGGATCACATTTGGGCAGCACAGCTACTGAAGAATATGGAGTGGGGCATGGCTTCCCATAATCACCCGAGTGCCCGTGAATTGTTGGGACCTTCTCCAAGGCCTCATGTTACCCTCCTGTCACACACCACTGTGACAGGATCCCAGGTGAGGTCTAAACATAGCGTTGCTGCAGGGTTGTATTGGGATATAATAGATTCTGCCTTTCCAAGCTGTGTTCAAAAAGCTAACTCATTTCAGGGAGCTTGCAGCCCATCATCTTCTTTAATTAGGGCCTTTCTGAGCTGAAGCAACATTAACCGTGCTATAAACATGGTGGTCAGCAACCAACGCCCTGGACCCAGTCCCCGCTGGCTGTGCAGAGTGGCCAGTCAGATGGCCTGGAGACATTGCTGGCAGCTACCACTGCTCCTAGTACTTGGAAATGGAGGACCATAAATGGTGGCTGCCTTCCAATATGTAAATAAATAAATAAATAAATAAATAAATAAATAACTGAATGTAGAGAATGTTGACATTGGCCTCCCTGCCAGACAGTAGCCACTTCTGACTTCATCTTTGGGGGAGACAAAAAAGAGATGGGTACTGAATAGGTTTTTGAGCAGAAGCCTCAGATCTGCTTGGAACCTCGCCTCATTTTGGAAATCTTTCAATTGGCTTTCTGGCCCTTGCTGGAAAGTGAAAACATTCTGTCAGACGTGAGACTGTGTGAGCGTATTCACAATAATTATCAGCAATACCCTGAGATGGAGCCATTTGTAAGGATGAGCTCTTGTCAACAGGTATTTCAGCTACGATTTGGAATTGTGGCTCAGCTCCTGGGAGAGTGTATGCTCAGCCTGCAGGGTGCTTCCAGGCAGTTTAAGGTACTGGACGCACACACACTCACACAGACACACACACACACACACACACTCACACACTCACAGACACTCACACACAGAGACACACAGATAGACACAAACAGAAATACACACACTCACACAGAGACACACACACACACTCACAGACATTCACACACAGAGACACACACACACACTTATACAGGGACACACAGTCACATACACACAGAGACAGACACACCCTCATAGACAGACATACAGACAGACACACACTCACACACAACACACACTCACACAGAGACATGCATACTCACACACACACACTAATATAAGATACACACAGACACAGACAAACACACGCAGACACACAGACACACACAAACACACACACATACATACCCCACTTTGGGAATACTCAACTCAGGGATTTGATCTTGTCAGTCCACAGGTTTGCAGCCTTTTTATCCCCATCTCTCTAATTCTGTGCCCAAGATTTGAGTCAGGCACAATGCTAGCCCCTTTCAGTGTGAAGAAGGAATGAGAGGAAATGTCTTGTTTATGTTTATATGCCTAATGCTTCAGCTCTGCCTGTCTTTTCAGAAGAAATAAAGAAATACCCGTGGAATGAATGAATGAATGAATGAATGAACTGAAACTTCTTTTCTGTGACCCACAACCTCATGCTGCTACCTGTGGAATGAATGAATGAACCTGGGTCTTCTTTACTGGGCCCCACAACCCTGCTGCTCCTGCTGCTTCTGGATTTTGAGTCCCTCCAGAGCCACACTTGTAGGCTGCTTTCCTCGGATTTCTTGCCACTTATTCACAGAGTCCTTTCCTCCCAGGACCCTGAGTACCACCATTATGTAGGGCTTCCCTTGGCCCATGTGTATCCATTTCTTGTTCTGGATCATGTGACTAATGCGTGCTACGGACCTTTTCTACCTTTACACTTTATTTCTCTGCCCTTTTGTTCCTCTTTCCCCTTTCCTTGAAAAATTTCAAGAAAGTTCAGTACAAACAGTTGAGAAACTCTAACAGAAACCGAGGGCAGAGAGGGCAAAGGGCTAACGAGGAGGGGCCGAGCCCAATGCCTTCCCTTGAGACCTGGTAGGAAGGCCAGTCTCCTGGGCAAAGACTGCAGTCTTAAAAGACTAGCATGCTTTCTTTTGACAGCTGACCTGCAAAGAATTCATCCTTTGAGGAACTGTACTGTACATTTTGACTACTGCTTTTCTTCAAAGTGTCAGGTCTTGTTTACCTGTTACAGCATGGGTGTGAGAACCTATATTAGTATAATAAGCTATATAGTTTGCTACCAGTTTTGACCAGTTTAGATATCACTGTTTTCCCAGAATACAATCAAAGTACCTGAGCAACCCAACTTCCTACTACCGGTTTCGAGATGAGATATTCACATAAAGAGGGGGAATTCTGTTTTCCCAGAAGGGTTCTTGTCAGAACTCAGGTTCCAAAGAACTGTGGATCAGGTGTGGAAGTTTCCGTGGACCACTTTCGGTTTGGAGGTTGGCAGCTAATGCTGTGCTGTTTCCTAGCCTCTCCCTGCCCCCCACTACAAAGACACCCTAGCCCAGTTTCTTCCTCTTGGGTTCCTAATATACTTTTGTTATTTATATCTTTAATTGTGTGAGAGTGCCCAGAGTTGTAAAAAAAAACTGAATAAGTAAATACATTTAAAAAATAAAAAAATCCTAGTTGGTGATGTCTGACTTCCTGTGTTCATGTTGTTGCTTTGGGTTTTTGTTTTGCTTCTCGAATGTTGTTGTTTTCCAGGAAAGCTGTCGTTTATCGTGAGAACAGGAGCAGCCATGTGTTGATTTTTCTGGATTCCTTTTGGCTACTGTCCCAGTGCTAATGAAGGCCCTTCCAAAGTGCTAACGAGCTGGTGCCAAAATCAGTTACGCCGAAAACAATGGAGGAGCATAGTATGCAGACAGCATGTACACCCGCATATGCACACACGTGCGCTCATGTACACACACACACACAGATTTAAAATAATATGTTCGTGTGCAACTTCCTGTTTATGCAAATTGGACATAGGCATTCATGCAAACACGGTGTGCATGTTGGAACTTCACAAAGGAAAATGTGAGGGTCCCTTTTACGAAAAGACTTATATTTGGTTGCCGAAATCATATCTTTGCTCAAAGGAGCAAAGTTTCTAGTTTTTTCTGGGTATGAATTTTCTAGCTGGAAAACTAATTAGAAGTGTACATCCACTAACTTAAACAATTTAAGGTGTAATATCAGCATTGCTATAGATTTTATTTTATTGAGAGGAAGATCCTGCTATAAGAAGCACCCGGGCACTGCTTAGTTTAGGACTGGCCGCCTGACTGATTTTAGTAAAGCCACCAGCATTGATCTTTGAGCCCTTTTAAGGTGGTATTTTGTGGTTAGGGCTCTCTCTGGCTTCCATGGGTCCTTCTTGCCTTTCTCTCAGTGTGTAATTATTCTCGCTTCAATTTGTTTACACAGCTTGGAGGTGGGGACAGAGTTCTCTGGCAACTGCAGCAATCACTGTAAAGAGAAGCATTTAGATGCTATAAAACCTAAACGCTCGGCATGCACCATTACATAGCAGTTACTGAAATTTAGCAAATTAAATTAAATAATTTTAAATAACTTGATTTCAGGGATTTAAAAATTCATCTCTGTGGAATCCAGTAGTCAGTTTACTATTATTATTGTTCATCAAGTACAATTTATGTTTTTTAATGAATCAAAATCCCTCTTCGGCCACCCAGTCCACAGTAGCTCTCGGCACTCTCGATTGAGTTGGTAGCTTCGTGCGCCATCTTCCGGCGGCGTCTAGTACCTCGGCCGCGAGGCATCAGGCCAACCCTGGGCTGCGGAGCTGGGGGAGTCGCCGCGACAGCCAGGGTGGCCACGTCTCACAGTCTCTGCAAAGATTCACGGTTAGGGCGATGCTCGAAGCGATTGAGTAACTGCTCTCATGGGCTTTGTCATTGTAGGTCACCCTGAAGCACGGGGACAGCCCGGAGAGACTCTGGCTGTGGAGGCTGGAGGTTTGTTTTCTGTCAGTGGACGCCTGCTCTCACTCTCCTTCATAAACGCCTAGATGTGCCTGACCTCCTGTTTGCCAGCCGTCCCTCCACACCCACGGCCTTTCTCTGCTCAACCAGGGCTCCGTTCCAAGGGCCCGTTGCATGTTTAGACGCACAGCCCAGATAAAGACCTGTGGTGTTTTAAAGATTTGATTTCCCTTTCTGAAACAGTCAAAGCCAAGTGTGGTTGGGATAATGGCGAGCCGCGCCTTGTTTTTAAGGCTATTTTTACATCTATATTCAACCTAACGATAGTTTAACAAGTAAACAACCCTCAAATAATCCTGATCGGGTTGAAGGAGGGAAATCCTTTCCTAAGCAGCCCTTGGAGCCTTGGTTTGACGGATCTCGTTTCGGTAAAGTGCCACCTACGCCTTTCCCCACGTGCCCTGGTTTGTAATCCAGTGCACCCACATACAATGGCTAGTAATCCAAGCACCCAGGAAAGGAATCATCTTCCGTCGAGTTGGACCTCTTCTGGCTTCTAGGCAGAAGGCAGAGTGGGGAACTGAGCGCCTGAGTGCTCTCGGGTTTAACTGGCTTGTCCCCTCCCCCACCGCAATGCTTAAGCGCAGCAACAGATGGTGTTGGGGGCTTTTTTTGCTGAGTTTAAGACGGTTCATTTTGTGCTTTCTCGGGAGAAAGAAGAAGAGTAACTCCACTCCATCGTGAGCAAGAGCAAAAGAGAAGATGTGATATTTTCTAAAAGACTTTCACTTTATCTTGCCCCTGTGTGGTCAGTGCGCTCTTTGTCATCTTCAAGTGGAAGTCTCTTAAAATTAAATCCCTCCCCCCTCACCCCCCCCTCTGCCATGTACCTCTGCTTTCTTCCTTCCTAGGCATGCACTTTCCGTGTCTGTACAGAAAAGAGATGTAAGGAAAAGTTGTCAGATAATTTATAATTCTGTACGTGTTAAGTTACGGATCTCTGGAGATTTTGAAGGTTGTTTTACTCTTTCAAGTAAAAGACAGAACTAAGTATCGGCAGCAGGGACAGGGCTGGAGAGACCGCTCAGCAGGAAAAGGCACTTGTGCTCATGCCCAGCAGCCTCCGTTTGATTCCAGAGTACCACATGGTGGAAAGGAAGAACAGACTCCCCAGCTGCTCTCTGACCTTCCTTCACACCGGCACTGTGAGACTCAGGCACTTCCACCACAACCCCACCCGAGAGAAAGGCTGATTCAGACTTACACATTAAATAAATAACATTTAATAGAGAACAGAAGTCACATAAAGGAAAGTATTTAAGAAAATCAGATTAAGGCTGAGTGTGGTAGCTTATGCCTATAAACCTAGATATTGGAAAACTGAGGCAGGAGGTTGGCTATGAGTTTAAAGTCCACCTGAACTACAGAATGAGACCCCATCCTCTCTCAAGAAACAAACAAACAAATAATACAATACAATACAAACTGGCATGGTGACTCATGTCTCCAAGTAATCCTAGAATTTGGGAGGTTGCTTTTGGAGTGAGTTCAGCGTTCAGCTGACCTAGAACCTTAGGAAGAGAGAGACAATCAGACTGAGGGCTTCCTCTGTTGTGTTACATTCAAGTAGCAGCCACAGGTATAAAATGAAGAGATGCTACTAGGTAATCTTGTTACCAATAATATAATTATTTACTTATTTAAGATTTTTTTTGAGATAGTTTCATAATATAACCCCAAGCTGGTGTCAAAATCCTTTGGCCTTAGTCCTCAGTTCTAGCATTAAAGGTATGTGCCACCAATGTCAGCCTCCATCCTTAAAGGTATGAGGGCCTTCCTCTAGCTGCACAGTGATGTAAAAAGGCAAAAAACGGAAGAAAATGAAACAATACAAGAATCTGTTAAACATTGAGGTTGAATGGCCATTCCTGCATCTGCTAACTGAAGGCCATTTCTTCTTGGCTCCTGGTCTTGTATGTAGTTCATGTCATTACAATGCCACTAGAGAGGCAGTGGTTCCATACTTGTCTTGGGAGGCATGCTCCTGCCTTGCACTTGGTCAGCCCCTGGGCTAATCTGAAAGTCTCATCCTGGCCCTGCCTTCCTCCTCAGGCCCTCGGTGTTACGAGCTGCTAGTTGTAATCTTGTGCAGTCATTTATTTGATTTCTTTTTCTTTACTTAAAAGAGGAGGCAAAGAAACCTAGGCACAAATGAGTCCTTTCAGACTCCCTGTTTGTCTGTCTCTTTATGGAGAAACTCAGAAACAAAGTGACTTTGTGCTTCTGAAACCAGAACATCTTCAGGAAAGCATTACAAGCTGAATGGAATCCCCTGCCTCAATTCCCATGCTGAATTCCTCCTTGGTAGCTTAGAAGGAGGCCTTATCTGGAGACAGGGTCTTTATAGAGACGGATAGGCTAGAATGAGGTCATGGGAGCTCATTCCAATCCAGGCTGAATGGTGTCCTTGAAAGAAGGGGAAGTTTAGACATGTTTAGAGAGATAGCTTTGTGGAGGCACAGGGAGAACATGGCGGTCACCTGGAAGCTAAGGAAAGTCGTCTCAGGAAATTCTCTTAGCGTTCTTAGGAGGAGACAACTGTGCTGGCCATTTGACTTTAGGGTTTTGGCTTCTGGAAGGCTAGGCAGAAAATTTCCATGGTGTAAGCCAAATGCGGGGTTGAGGTTTTCGTTGCTGGGGTCAAAGCATCTTATAGAAAGAAAGAGTTGTTTTGGCTCCCTGTTTCAGAGGGTTTCAGGCCGCTGTGGCAGGGTCAGGCAGGATAGAGCAGCCCATTGCTGGTAGCTGCAGCATGTGACAGATGTTCCTCATGTAACAGAGGATGAGGAAGCAGAGGAGGAGGCTGAAGGCAGGGACCAGGTGCTGACTTTCTGGGTTGGTCACCAGTAATCTATGTTGGAGCCTCCCAAGACAGTATCAGGATACTGGGGGGACCCTGCAGAGTCAGAGCCCAGCACCAGCTCAGCACTTCTAATGGCAGCCTTAGCAAACTAGTGCAGAGCAGGGGGCAGCTTCCGGTGTGTTTATTTTTGAATTAGAAACAAAATGAAACAACAACAACAATAAAAAGCAAACAAACAAGCAAACAAAAAAAACTCTCAAAACCAAAACCCTTCTCCAAGCAGGGAATTTTTGGTATGTTTTAGGAACTCCTCAACAGTGTGTTACAAGAGGCTTTCCAGCGAGGCCCTGCCTATCTGAGCTGTATAGTGTGCTGCAACCACAATCTAGGTCTCTTGAGGCACTATCGCCATGTGCAAACCATTCTTGTAAATGGAAAGAAATGTCTTTTATAAAGCTTCACAGATCTGGACCCCCAAAGCGCTTTTCTGATAATCAACTAAAAACTTCAAGACCAACAGGCTTTATGGGTTTCTCTCACAAACCATTAATACACTTTGAATAGAGACACACCCCACCCCTGGATCTGTAAACCTAACCTCTGTGCATCTGTCCAGGCCACCCAGATGGAAGGCTCAGGTGAGAGCTTTTTGTGTGTGCGCTTGAAAGGTGAGACACCCCCTCAACAGATGTCCTCTCTAGGCCTGCCTGGCTAGTCTTTTCATCAGTGCAGCTGTGTTCCCCAGGGAGTGCTTGGTCAAATGCTAATTCTTTGCTGGATGCCATGGCATTGGGTTGATTCCATATGGTGTTTGCAGGCATCCCAGAGCCCACTACACTTCCTAGCTGTAGCACATACTCTGCAGAGCAGCAACAGGCTGGATTTGTAGAAAAGGAGAAGCAAACCTACAGATTTTAGCTTAGTTTAGGTTTCTCTATTTTATTTCTGTTTTTAGGTGTGTGTGTGTGTGTGTGTGTGTGCACGCGCGCGCACGCACGGGCAAGCATGCAAGCACATCATGATGCACATATGACAGTTGGAAGACACTCTTGGTTGTCAGTCCTCACTGCTTACCTTGTTTGAGAAGGGTTCCTTTTCGCTGCTGTCTATGACTGACTGGCTACTGTATTCAGCTTTCTCCGGTTTGCAGATCTGACACCAGGCTCTCTGGCTTATATGGCAAATGACTCACCCACTGAGCTAGCTCCCCAGCTTCTGGATTTGACTTTTAATTGAGGTCAGTAAACATTTCAAGATCAAGTCCTATCATGAGAATCCAATCTCATTGAAAAGGGTTGTAGAACATTTTTATTTTCTTTTTTGTTTTTAAAGATTTATTTATTTAATGTATATGAGTATACTGTAGCTGTACTGATGGTTATGAGCTATGACATGGTTGCTGGGAATTTTGAATTCAGGACCTCTGTTCACTCTGGTCTGCCCCACTCACTCCAATCGACTCCAGTTGGCCCCACTAGCTCTGGTCTAAAGAATGGATAGACTCAAGATGTGTCGTAAATGGACAGATGAGAGGAGACAAGCAGAAGAAAGCAATGTACTTTATACAGGTTTATTATAAAGTTCTATAGAAGTTTGGAAAAGTCGACAACAAAATCTGTTATCTTTTTGTACAAGTAATATACATGAATAAAAATTATAAAAAAAAAAGTGAGATATTGGTACCAGTGTGCCTTTAAGACTCTAGGAGATTACCCACGGATATCGATCATGGTGACTGTCTTCCATAAGCTGTTAGTAACAAACAAATCATGCTGAGCTTTCTTCAGATTACCACTCTCTCGTGCCTGTTCCAATGGGGCAAAGAACACGTAAAGGAAATGAGTGTGGTGGGGCACACATGTCACAGGTCAGTCACAGACCTGTACCTCATGACAGCACGGTATCTTCCTGACAAAAGCCAACACGCGTGAATGTTAACATGGATCTGTGTTCCACAGTAAGCTTCTCAACTGTCATTTGTTAGACTTACACACACACACACACACACACACACACACACACACACACACAAATTCATTAGGTATAAGGCATTTGCTCTTGGGGTTTTGGATTGAAGACTGAGAAAGCTAATCAAATGTCAAAAATTGGGGCATGATTAATAAATGAATAAAATGATTCACCTATTAAAATGGCATCTTTGTCACTTTTACTTGGGTTCATGCTGTAAGACCCTACATAGACAAAGGGCATGGTGTAAATCATTTAAAAATAACTGTGCCTTCTCTGTAGAGAACTTTCAGGTCAAATTGAAGAGGTGCAACCACCTTGTGTTTTTCCTTCTTTGGCGAGTTTTGTCTGTCCTTCTGCCTGTTTCCACCTGAGAGCTGACAGGTGGTATTTTCATAGCTCATGCCTGGTTAAAATACGACAGATGTGTACATTGGCTTTTATTTTCACTTGTCACTGGGATATGGGCAATCTGTGACAAGCATGTACATGTGAAGTCCCATGACTTCAGATATCACTCCACTGAAGGCAGTATCCTCCTGTTGTTCACTGGCTTTGTTCATTGGTGCTCAGACTGCTTCTTGAGGAGATGTGTTAACGGCCGAGGGCATATGTTCCTGCTTCCACAGAAGAGAGCATGCTGATTCTCCTATTGATGTGCTTGTGATGAATGTGATATAAAAATATCATATATTTTATTACTACAGAAGCAGTTCTGAAATCTGTATACATAATGAGGAGCTAGCAGCTGCAAATGCAAGATGACATCTTTAAAGATAAAGACACTGAGGTATTGATTAGGCAAATCTATTTGCAAAGCAGCGGTGATGTATAGATAGGAAAATGGGGTGGCAGAGAAACCGGAGAGTGCACATATTAGAAATACCTCACACGGTCCATAAATAATAATAATTATAATAAAGACTCTGCCAGTGGCTTAAGGAACCAAGTAATATGAATTGATTGTTAACATTTTGCCTTAAAGATGGATTAAATTAAGTCTGAATCACACAGTAATTTTTATGAAAGTACTGTACATATGACATCGAAATTAATGCCAAATGAATTCATTACAAGTGAGATAATTACAATGAATATCCAATAAATTAGGAATGGCAGGGCATTTAGAATTCTAGGCATTAAAGTACAATATTAGAGTCAAAAGTGCTACTATAGAGGGGATCACCTTACCTCAAGATCACGGCCCCAAGTTCCTCAGCCTTTCAAATTGAGTGTTATAGTGCTATCTGGGAATGACTGTGTTGGCTACCCTGGACAGGAGAAGGCACTAGCTGCTTGTTCAATGACGCTCTTTCAGAGAATCCTTAATGCAGAAATGCTGATGAGTTGAGTAAACAACTGGTCACAAGGTGCCATCAGACAAGCTCAGCTGATGAGCTTTTGGGTCATCTCTCTTGTCTGCTAGCTAGACCCGTTGGGTCCTGGAGGAAGCTTTCCATGGACCATTTGGAACTCAGTACAATTCTTTCATATTGCAGAGGCTGGTGTTGGAATGTAGAGATTTTGAGGAGATTCGTCAGGAATCCCCTCGTTCTTGTGCCTGTGCCACAGGAATAGGAGATGGCTGTAAATGTGAGAGCCAGTGCTGATTAGCTGGGTTATGCTAAGTGTACCAAGAGAGAGCTATGGCCCTCTGAAAAAGATCAGATTTCTGTTTGACAAACAGTTGTCAGGCTTGGTGGTCTAAGACCAAGATCCCAGAATTGAGGAAGCTGAGGCAGAAAGTTCATGAATTTAAAATCAGCCTTGGTTCTCTGGTGAGTTCAAGGTCATGTCTGTGATACATGAGAACCTTTAAACAACCATATGCTCCCCACCCCCAAACAAGGGCTGGGGATGTAGCACTTGCCTAGCACATACATGGCCCTGGGTTTAATGCCTAGTATGGCAAAACAAACAACAAACAAAACAAAAACAAACAAATAAAAACAAAAAATGATATCAACCAACCAACCAAACCAAAATAAAAAAGACAGCAACAACAACACCTGCCCTTCCCAAACCTCCAATGTGCTGCTACAAGTCAGGGTAGGTATCTAAAATCACTCAGAATGTGAGAGAGGGCTGTGGACTCTACCCTGGGTTCCTTTGCCACCATTGCTTATCTCTGGGTAACATGCCAGTGATATAAAGTTCCCTAAAGTGTCTGGGTTGTTGCAAAGGCCAGTCTACATCAGGAAATTGCTGGAAGCCCAGGAAAAGTGAGAGGGGGTGGGAGGGAGAGAGAGAGAGAGAGAGAGAGAGAGAGAGAGAGAGAGAGAGAGAGAGAGAGAGAGAGAGAGAGAGAGAGAGAGAGAGAGAGAGAGAGAGAGAAAGAGAGAGAGAGAGAGAGAGAGAGGGAGAGAGGATACTGGAACAAGAGGTGGTGAAGAAAGGAGGGGAGCTGAAGTGAGACATTCCAATTCCAATTCAGGGCTGAGGGTTCATAGTCAGGGCTCCCCTCACCCTTTTCCCTCCTCTCCCCCAGGTGATGGAGTTGACATAGTGGCAGGCCAGAGTGGCTCACCAACACTGAGCATTGCTATTGGGTCTAATTTCTGTGCGATGTACTTGGATTATGTTAAGTCAGCTTCGTGATGGGGATTCCTAGTCCCTTTAACTCACATAGGGCATATGACAAGGATGTGGATCTGGGGTGGTTTTACTATTCAGTGCCTCAACCAGTGTGGTTTAATAACTACTAAAAATCATGTTAGCCTCTGTGACAGCTCTGAGCCCTAGACAGAAGGGCTTTTCTACATATAGTCTGCTGTAGAAAAGTCTAGAAGATGTGTTTGTATCCAAAGTCCCCTCAGAAGTGCAGGACAGCCCTGGCGTTCTCCTGAAGGCCCTGCCCAGGCCAGCTTCTGGATCCCTTCATCAGGATGGTCCTTAGATGTCAGATGGACTGTGCATATCTATGCAGGGCAGCTGCATGCTGGACTCTGTGGTCTGCTCTCATGTCTGTCTCTATCCACACTCAGGAGTAAGGGGAGCCTGGTTTTAACACATCTTATACAGAAATAAATTCAATATTACAGTGTGTGTGTGTGTGTGTTTAATGAAACTTCCAGCACCCTTGGAAAGAAAGAAGAAGGGTGCAGGGGATCTATCTCCTCAGTCTTAACCCAAAAGTGCTCGAGAGAAAGATTATCTTGAGGTGGCAAGAATAAATTTTCCATCTGTTTGGAAAAGAGAAGTTTGAAGACTAATCAGATTTGGTGAGTTTTATATACTTTGCACTAACATTTCTGTAAGTAAAATGGCTAGCAATTGCTGAGTGAGGTCTGAGGCTTCTCCAGACTTGTGGAAAACTGTGACGGGGTGATGTGGAGAGGAACCTGTGAGATGCACTGAGAAGATTGCTGCCAGGTGGTATGTCATTCATTCATTCACACAACTGGTATTTACCAAGCTCACCCTGTGTGCCAGGCTCCCAGTTTTCCAAGGTACCAATACAGCTCTTGACTAAACGAATGGCTCTTTTCTTACCTGAACATCCTCATACTCACACTGGTGACTTTGCCAAGGTTAGCCCCTGTGAAGGTGAGATACAATGATGTGGTTCTGGAGTCTAGCACCCAAGACCAAACCTTACCCTGGTTTGTAACTGGATGAATTGTGAACATTCTCAGGGCTTTAGATTTCTCGTTTATAAGTGAAACATCTAAAACTTTCCAAATCTGATAAGATTTTTTGGGGGGACAGCATGGTTTTGATATAGCCCAGGCTGGTCCTGCTGCTTTAAGCATCTGACTTCAGGGATTATACTGTTCTAGGGTCACACAACATGAGTCACCATGGCTGGCTCCAACTCTGGAATTTGATTGTTGACATAATACTCACTGAAAACGCTGTGCCATGAAACTTTGTTTCATAAAGAAATTCTTAAAAACATTTTATAAATTTGCCGTTAGACTATCTGTAGACAATGTACAAGAAACATAAACATAACCACAGCTTTCAGGAGGCAGACCAGAGGATCACAGTTCAAAGCTGTGCTACATGACAAGCCTGGGTTGCTAGAGATACCTTTTCAATGAAAACAAAAATAAAGCAAAGCAATACAAAACAAAACAAAAAAGCAAACTACCTAAAATAAACAAACAGGAAAAAAAGAAAGAAACATAAACAAACTCCCTTTAGACTCTGTTCACTTAGCAAAACTATTCTATTATGTTTATGCAAATATCCCCAAACTAAAAGCCTACTCCAATATCTGAAACACTTTCGATCCCAAACATCGCTGGTAGCCACCACCTCCATGTGGGGTTGTCTTGAGGCTAAATGAGTTCATCTGTTGAAGACCTAGAATAAGTAATTTTCAGGTCCTAAGGAGCTCAGCAAACGGAAGTGACTATGGCTGACAGAAAAGGATTCTGGTGAGTTGGAGGAAAGGGACCTTGGCTGGAGCTGTGAGGGTGGGCAGCCATTTCCAGGCTGAAGATGGGGGAGATGGAGCTGACCAGGACAGCGACAGGAAAGGAGAATGTATTCATGGGCCTCGTTTCTCCTTGAACAGCTCCTGGTGGTTGGGAAGGACACCCTGCAGAGCATCAGCTGCCAAGCCCTCCTTGGATGCTCACTGGAGCCATCTCAAGAAGTGGGGGGCAGCTCCCCTCCTCCTCCCTACCGCTCCACCTTTTTTTTTTTTTTTTAATGAAAACCCCAGAGCAAAGTACTAACCAGGAAGCCACTGGGCCGCCGCAGGAGAGTAATTCATAATGCTGCAGATTTTCTCTGCTTGTGAAGAAAAGCATCTTTCATTCCTTCAGGTTTGGGGTTGTGGTTCCCTCATTATTCTCTCTTGAGTAGTGGATGAACAGAACTGCACAGCAGAGGAAATATACCAAACACACTGCAAACTTCCTGGCTGTTCGGGGACATGAAGTCTAGCAGCATGAGCTGATAAATAATTTGATACTCATAGAATCCTCTATTAGCCAGGTGCGGCTTAGAGAGGAGCAGGCTTCCGTTCAAGTGATAGAACATCTATTGACATGTATGTCAAATTACACAGTCAAGATGCTATGCAATAGAAGAGGGGTGAGTAAGGTTTTTCTGGAGGGAATAAAAGGGGTCAAGGGGGACAAGAAGACAAACTGTGGGGGTGATTTTAGGGTGGAAGCTTTGATCGTCAGGTGAAGATGCGTAATCTTCATGAAGGGTCAGAGGGACTGTGTATTAATGAGATGGAGGTATGAGAAACACGTGGTGCAAACCAGCTCTAAATGCTGGCCTAGGAATCGGAGTCAAGGCCTGGGAGATACAAGGAGAAACAAGGAAGATTTCCCTAGCCTTGGGAAGAGCAGCTTCCATCTTGAGAAGAGACTTTGATGTGGGATGACAGAGCAGGAAGGGTTTTGGGTTGGGACTAAAGGGTTGGGTTAACACATGCCTACACTGTGGTCTCTACCACTTGGATGCTCATTGCTGTATCTGCTCATATCCAGTGTCAGGCTGGAGATCAAGGCAGGTATAGTGGTTCACACCCATAATCTTCATACTTGAGAGGCTGAGGCAGGAGGACTATGAATTTACTCCCAGCCTGAGCTACAACAGCGAGACCTTGCCTTTAAAGAGCAAGGTTGGGGAGTAGCTCAGTGGTACACGGCTTGGCTGGAGTGTGCAATGGTCAATCCCTACGTGAAACCAAACCCAAGAAGTAATTCTGGAGCTAAAACATGGCTATATACTAATGTTCATCACAGTTCTGCTCCCCCGTCTTGGTGGCCACTGCATATCAGAGTCTTGTCTATAATCCTTCCCTTGCCCACTCAGGAGGTGCCTGCGCTGCAGCCCTCTAACAATGGTGCAGTGGAGAACATCACTAGAGGAGAGGGAGGCACATATCACCAGCAGGCTCAGAGACCCAAGGAAACACTGCAGACTTCCAGGCCACAAAGATAAACGAAATACAAAATGAAGGAAACCAGAGGATGTTTCTCTCCATGTGTAACACAGTCCTTTCACGTTAGGCATCTGACATGTGAAATTTGGGACAGATGACATGGGAAAGATGTTGCCTGCCTGTTTGTTTCTTCTTCTGTTGCCTCTGGCTTCAAAGCCCCCTTTACTCTTCAGTAAAATTGCCATGCAATTGATCAAAATGTAATCCCCTGGGGAAACCTCCCAAGGAATATCATTCAATAGCATCAAATCCAAAAGTCACAAACTACAGCCACTTACTAATTGTTTCAGGAGCATCAGCACAAGGTCTGTATTCTAGCCGCCCACAGTTTCACCCTGGTGTCTCCAGGCACGCTCTTTTCTAGCAGATGGCCCAAGTCTAATCACATGCCTTTGTGTGCCTGGCCAGAGCAAGCACAGAGCTGAATCTAGTACAGAGAAATGGGAAGGATTATAACCCAGAGGGGAGGTTCTGGAGTCACATGGCAGAAGATGGGAGGGGAGTCTCTGAGTAACTACCTAATCCTATACAGGGCTGTCTCCCATGATGGTCAGCAAGAGGAACTCTTGCCATTGTTTCTTTACATGGGGACCCAGGGTTTACCAGATAGATAGACTTTCTCAGGAAGGTTGTGTACCATTGAGAGAGGAGGATCACTTGAGGGGTTCAGAAGACAAAGAAGAGGTGTGGGGTTATCCCTGGAAGTACCCATCATGCTTGCGATCCCACCAAGTGAAGGTAGCCCCTGGTCGGAGGTGAGTGTAATCTAGGCTTCCTTCCTTCCTTCCTTCCGTTGTCCACAGGTGTGGGACATGGGACAGCCTGAGAAATTTGGCGCCGCAAAGCTTAGGTGTGAACCCTGGGATCCCAGTTGTATCACCCATCTTGTCTCCAGAGGGACCTACAACCCACTTGAGAGAGTTTGTATCTTCTCTCACAAGCCACATTTGCACCAACCTTGACAAATGGGTCAAGAACTGGAGCAGATGATACCCATGCTGATAAGCAGCGTAGATGAGGGTTAAAACCAAGAATGAAAGGGCACACTTTGAAACAGCTTGGGCTGGGCTCATGTGATTCAGGAATGGTCCTGGGCCTTCTCTAGTGAAGTCAGCTGAGCCAGTTCTGCAGCATCATCCACAAGCTAAATGGCGGCACCAGAACTATTCCATGGCAGTCTAACCCTGAGGCCCAGTTCCGGGCCTCAGAAACCGGCAGTTTTTCACTGAAGGGCTGATGACACCTGAAACAACCTTTAGACATACAGGACAATGGAGAATGTTCAACTAAGAAGGTGATGAGCTTTCACGTTCTCTAGAGTGATTGTAAACTGGCAAGCTATTGCTCATACTTAAAGTGTGTGCCACGATGTCATGGTGCAATGATATGAAATGATTATATTAAGATAATCAACATATCTATCACTAGTTAATGTATCTAAAGCTCACCTTTTGGTGGTGACAACATTTTAAATTTATTGGTGAAACTTGAAATTTTAATTTCTTTTCCATCATTTTTTGACATTTTCATGTATTATTGCAATATTCTGTGATTATATTATCCCTCCATTACCCTCTGTTGTCTCACCTTCTTTCTCTCTGAAGCTCTTCTCCCTGTGGTCACACTATTGAAAAGTATGCGATCCTCTCCTATCGCAACCACTAATAGTCAATAGTTCCCCGGGATGGGTGTGCCTCACAGCACCTTCCTCTATGCATGATGAGAGCTACAGCCTTGTGAATTGGTGTCCACTGGTTTTGTGTGTTTGTGATGGCCACGTCATAGCCTTCTTCCCTATCTCTTGTTCTTAGACTTTCTGCTCCCCTTTCCAGATGTTCCTTGGGAGCTGTTAGCAGTTTTGAAGTACGCGGTGCATCATGGTTAACCACAGACAACATGCTGTGATTAGACACTGTATGGCTTACTTTTCCCAAATGAGCTGAGCATGTACCAGGTGAGGACAAACAGCCTCTTATTCCTTCTCCCTGCCTGCTTCCAGCCCCAGTAAACACTGCCGTGTGCTGTGCTTCTGTGATTTAGCCTGCTCTTGGCTCGGTCTTTAAGTCAGTATATGCATATTTCCTAACCCTCTAAGGATCATTCCTTCTGTGTCACCTGGGGTACTTCTAAATCAGTAGATTGAGGAGAGCAGGGATAGCTTTGAAGAAAACTTGGAGTTTGAGACATTATTTTGCTTACAAGTACGTGCTGTGAGGCTTGTGGCCTTGGCTCCCCAGGGAGAGCCAACACTGTGGCTGCAGAGGGGAGCAGAAGGCTTGGAAGCAGAGAGAGATGGGGGAATGCACAATCTCAGGCCACGCAGGATCAAAGTAGAACAAAACTTTCTGGAAACCGTGTTTCCAGCTATTCTGGGGGATAGATACAATGTGTCTTCTTGGGCTAACAACTGGACCCCCTCACTGAAGTTTAGCCTTTTGTGCTCTGCAAGGGAGCGTAGAGGGTTAAGAAGGCTACTGAGCATATTATATTATTTGAAAAGAAATGTTTAAAACTAGGTGTATCACGTATCTTTTTTTTTAAATATATCTTAATTTTTTTTGACATAGAAAATAGAAATGCAAATAAAATCAAGGAAAATAAATGTCCTAAGCCTTGTCTTTAAAAAAAAGTTCTTTTCTGAACTGATCCAATATGGCCATGGGTTGGTGCTATTGTCATATGGGTCATGGGGCCATGGGTCAGGGGGGTCACCTGTCATTCCTGTCACTTCAGATGCACCCTTCCTTGGCACTGGAAAATCCAACTGTCTCCAGCACTTCTTCCCACGGCTTGTACTTCTCAGTCTGCTGTTAAGTGTGCAGTTTCAACTCTTCACAGAGTTCACTGGTGAAATATGGCCAAGACATCAAATGGTAATTACGACTGCACAGGCTTAAAGGTCAGAAGAGAGACTGCTGCTCTGCTCGGTCAATCTGACGTTAAAGGAGAGGCGTGCACGGCCTGGTTCTGGGAGCTGCCCCTGGAGTGAGCTACCCCTGGAGGGACTGACTGGTGTCTCTCCTTGTGATAAAGAGCTGTCCTGCATTCTCAGGGTGGCCAGACTTCAGAATGAGAGAGTAAAGTCTCTAGAGAGTAGTATATACACCAGCACAAAGCTTCAGGCTCCACCCCTAGCACAAACATGGCTTCTCCTAGAATCAGGAAACTTTCCTTGAGCCTTTATTCAAGAGAATAAAGACTAGCAAACATCCCTGCAATGGTGATAAACATGTCTCCAAAGGAACCGAGTGCCAGGAAGCCTGGTCCTCTGTCTCTAACCCTTTCCTCTTTCATATCACTTCCTCAGTCTCATCCTTATACAGTGTGGTACTTGGGAGGAGAAATGTTGCCTCTTAGACTCAGGCATTTCACGTAGTCCCCAGTTGGTGGCACTGTTTGGGGAGCCTTAGGTAATGGAGGCGTGGGTGGGCGTAACAGGTCACAGTTTCGCCTACCATCCAGGTCTCTCCTACACAGAGTTCTGGAGGACTTCTCTGCTTCCTACTCTTGGTGCCTTGCCTGTTGCTTGCTACCTTCTTGCCATGATGGACTGTTACTCCTTAGAACTCACAGATAAACTCTTTCTTCCATACGCTGCTTTCGATCATGGTGTTTAAACCATACTAACAAAAGTCTGTGAGTTTACCTCACGTGTCTTAGTTATGGTTCTGCTGTGATAAACAACCATGACCATAAGCAACCCGAGGTGAAAGGGGCTTACTTCATCCTACGCTTCCACATCATAGTCTGTCGTCAAAGGAAGTCAGGGCAGGAACCTGAGGCAGAAACTAATGCAGAAGGCACAGAGGAGTGTGGATTGCTGGCTTGTTCATTCCACATGGCTCAGTTCTCTTCCTTATACCATCTAGTACCACCTGTCCAGGGGTGGCACAACCCACATTAGGCTGGTCTTCTCCCCATCCTTCAGCAATCATTAATCAAGACAATGCCCCACAAATTTGCCTACAGGCCAATCTTATAGAGGCATTTTCTTAAATAGGATTTTTTTTTCTTCCAAGATGTTTGTTAGATTACTAAGCCTTAGCTGCTCTTCATGATCTTTCCTCTGGGCTATCCAGTCTGTGGGTTCTGGCCCTTTAGGGAGTGTCAGGTGTGGGTTCCCACTTGTGGCATGGACCTCAAGCTGGATCAGTCATTGGTTGGCCATTCACACAAGTTCTGTCCCACTGTTACCCAGCACATCTTGCAGGTAATACAGCTTGTAGGTCAAAGATTTTGTAGCTGGTTTGATGTACCAGTTCCATGACTGGGAGACTTCCTGGTTACGTAAGACAGCCACTTTAGGCTCTGTACCCTCCCGTTACTAGGAGTCTTCAAGAGCATCACCCTTCTAGATTCCAAGGAGTTTCCATTGCACTAGGCTTCCACACTGCCTCCAAATGCCCTCAGTCCCAGTCCTTTCTCCCAGTACTAACTCTCTCTAAAATCTTCCCCCAACCCGGTCCCTCTTGTTCTCCTCCCCACCCGTCTGCAGTCCACCCTCAAAGTCTATTCTATTTCCTTCCCAGCTTATTTTCCAAGCTCCTACAGATCAAGCTGCTAAGCTATGAGCACTCAAAAGCTTTACTCCCCCACAGCTTAAATGCCCGCAGTCCTCCCAAAGAGCACATGGTCAGATCTGTTACAGTAGTATCCCATGACAGGTCTTAGGGTTGCCATTGCTGTGATAAAACATCATAAACATAAGCAATTTGGTGAGGAAAGAGTTTATTTTGTTCATATTTCTATTTCCTAGTTCATCATCAAAGGAGGTCAGGACAGGAACTCAAACAGGCAGGAACCCAGAGGCAGGAGCAGATACAGAGCCATAGGGGTGAAGTGCTGCTCACTGGCTCTTCTCCCTGCATTGTTCAGTTTCCCTTCCTTTCAGTGTCCTTATATCATCTAAGGACAGCAGCCTAGGGATGGCACTACCCACAATAGGCATGGCCCTCCCACATCAATCACCACTCAAGACAATAACCGCTAAACTCATCTACAGGCCAATTTTATGAAGATGTTTTCTCAGTTAAGAGGACTTCTAACTATCTTGGTTTCTTAACAAATCCAGCCAGCACAGTCATTCTCAGCAATAAAACATTGATCAGAGTTCCCTGTTAGATGTTTGGATGTATTGTTCTGTGAGTGAGTTGGATTTGTTAGACGTGGTTCTTTATCTTCCTGCCTTCCAGGCCTCCCATCTCCACCTTTGCTACTGTCCCTGAACTCACTACACTGACATTCCTTCCATTCCTGTCCTGGTAACTGCTGGTATTGCTGACATTGGTCATCTTCTACTGCAAGTGCACTTTCCTCCAAGTGAGAGACACGACTCAATGCATTATGGTGGAAACCGGAACGTTCCCCTACACCAAGCAAGGGAAGGAACGAGCATATTTGGAACTTGGAAATGGAGATTTGAGATCAATGTCACCTTTGGGAAACTGCAGACTACAAAAGGAAGTTGTTCTCTGGGACAGGACAGAGAAGACTCACCCATGTGTGGGACGTCTAGTCAGGCTTTGGAGGCAGCTGTAGGGAGCTGCATCCTGGGAGACAGGCATACTGTGAGAAGACACAGGGCCATGTGTGCATCCATGTATTAAAATGGTTGACACAGGTGACTATAGTTAAGTTTAAGGTGGTTTAAACTTTAAGAAACAGACAGTGAGAGTCTCTTCCCATACTTCCCTCAAGGGAGCTGGATGAAGCCACTGGTGACAAGTGTGACACCAGACGTCCTGGTGCTATGACTCCCCAGCTGTTTGCTTCATAAATGAGGCACTTACCCCTCCTCCCACAACCCCACCATGATCTTTCCAGAAAAATGTGGACAACAAGTACAGGCATCTTAGAAACATTTGCTGCTCAGATTGGGATTTTGATCTTTTTAACATTTGGAAATGAAATACTTCTTTCATAAATATTGCAGTAATGCTTTTCTTACAGTAATCATAAAATTACACCTCTGTATTTGGGGTTCTTCCTGCTTCAGAGAGAATTTCTGAGCAGCCACCATGTGTGGTTGGGAACTCTACACTGGGCTTCTCTGACTTGAAGAAGGTGTTCTGCAGCTCCCCGAATCAGTCAGGACTTTCATTTTTACATATGAGTGACATTTCTAGTGGTTATTTGTTATCATTTGCATAAAATATGCTCCATGCTACCATGACATAAAAGTAGGTGGGAATAAACACAATATTTAGAATTTTATTTTAAAACTTTCTTCTTATTATTTTTTTTTTAGAAATCTATTTGTGTGGTGTGTGTGTGTGTTTGTGTGTTTGTGTGTGTGTGTGTGTTTGGAGGCAAGAAGTGGTCATATCCTCTGAAGGCAGTTGGAAGCCACTCCATGTAGGGGCTGGGTTGTCTGGAAGAGCAATAAGCTTTTAAACCTCCTAGTTATGTCTCCATCCCTTTCATCTTTTTACATTGTAGTGAAGCATTCATTTTAAGCTTGGCCCAGTGGTATCTGTGCATAACCCCTGCTGAATAGCCACTGCCACCCTTCTTCAGAACCACTCCATCATCTTAAATGGAAACTCAAGTCCCTATTTCTCCTTATCCAGACTCTGATCACTTCATTACTCTTGGTCGCTTACAGAAGTAGAGTAGAGTCACACAGCACTCATGTTTTTATGCCTGGCTTAGTCACATTTGATGATGGTGATGACGATGATGGTGACGATGTTCATTCACTTGGTTGGATTATAATTTATTTAGTTCCTACTGTGGGCATGAGTTGCTTCTACCTTTGGTTTTGTTACTGTGAGCATGGGTGTGTCTCAACTTCAACCCGTAATATTTTAGTAATAACACTTATTTTCTCAAAACATAACACCCAAAGCAATGGTTTAATGATATTAAGACAAGATAAATTTCAATTTCTTTTTTATAGTTCTGTGGATCAAACCTAAGGGTATCATTCTTTCTAGGGTATCCCTCTCCTGCCAAGTACTCTCTCCAGCCCCTGCAATTTAATAACAAAAATGCACTTTCTCCTATAACAAAGCTGTTCTCTTAGTGCCTGGTTCTGTGTGCAGAGTGAACTCCTGAGTTCACAGAGAGCTTCAGTCATCTGAGGAGTCAGGTGCCAAACAGACAAAGTGTGCCAGTTGACAACATAATTGCTGACAGCAATCAGGGTTCTAGAGGAGCAGAGGGTGCGGTGAGAGAGTGCGGGTGTCCAGACACCGCTCTGTCAGTGAGGGGCGCTACTCTGGCAGCGCGGTCAGTGAGGGTCTTTCACGACATTTATGTTGATGCCGACTAGTGGGAAGAAGCAAAGCCAACACAGAGTGGGAGGAAAGACCTGGGAGAGAACGTAGCTCAAGAAAGTCTTTCAGGGTAGTGGTGGTGCACACCTTTAATCCCAGCACTTGGGAGGCAGAGGCAGGTGGATTCTGAGTTCGAGGCCAGTCTGGTCTACAGAGTGAGTTCCAGGACCACCAGGGCTACACAGAGAAACCCTGTCTTGGGGGGTGGGGGATGGAGGAGAGTCTTTCGGGAAAACTCCCAGAGTACACCTGTCCTCCGGGCCCAGTAAGGATCGGTTGGGACTGTGTCTGCTCATCGTGACTTACATTTCAACTCTGAAGCAGTTCAGAGCTTCATCCTCCTGCTCAAGCGTGAAATTACCTGCTGTGGACATGCTCTTTGGCTCTGACACTGTAGCCCATCGGGTGGATAAACTCCGATGTCCTTCTCCAGCTGCAGCCGCGCAGTCCTGCTGCTTCAGCACCTGGTTCCCAGGGCATCCATGGCCAGGATCCCTGCGGGTGTTTCCCACGTGGGTGGCTGTGATAAGCAGGGGCTAAGCTCCCAGATCTGTTTGAGAAGAAAATGCTGCTTCAGTATAAAGTGTGACTTCTGTAGAAGCCTCCTTGTGGGGAATGGTACTTTAAAAACGTATAAATTTACTGTGGTGGTTTGAGTGTGCCTACGACATCTACTCTTTTCCATTTCACGCATTTTGGGGGCCCTAGTAGAATAAGCATCACGACAGGAGACTTTCTAACGCGAGGTTCCCTGCTCAGGGTGGGATCCTGGATTTCCATGTGGCCAGCAGGAACAGCAAACTGAGCCAGAGATGGTGACAAAGACAAACAGAAGCAGGAGTGGCCATGATCTCAAACCCACTTTCTCCTCCTCTCTCATTCTTCAGGTGCACATCACCCACCCTGCAGCCTGCACCCCACGTGTTGCCTCAGATCCACTTATGGAGAAAGGTACTCTTAATGTATGTAAAAGTGCTGGGGAGGTCCTCTTGGGATAAGCAGCGACTCCTCGTGTTTCTGCAGAACCCGTCTTGGCTGAAAGTCCCTGGTTACCCTCTTTGTTGTTGTTGTTGCTAATGTACTGTCATCTGCATTAATTTTCATGAACATAACTGCTCGAGTTATGGAAACATTTATAATTAGATTGATATCAGGGAGCCAAGGGATATCCTTCTGTTTCTGTCATTTCATCTTCTCTCAGAATGCCAACTCAGGGCCTATTTCTCTCCTTGAGTTGAGACTGGTTAATGGTTAGCAAATTTTAGAATATAGTCTCTGTAGCCGTTCTCAGTTTTTTTTTTTTTGTTTTTTGTTTTTTGTGTTTTTGCTTTTTTTTTTTTTTTGAGACAGGGTTTCTTTGTATAGCTCTGGCTGTCCTGGAACTCACTCTGTAGACCAGGCTGGCCTTGAACTCAGAAATCTGTCTGCCTCTGCCTCCCAAGTGCTGGGATTAAAGGCGTGTGCCATCACCGCCCGGCTCAGTTCTTTTTTTTTTTAAATCATAATCCACAATAAGAAATATATGTTACTTAATTGGAAGTTCAACACTCCACAAAACAATATTTATTCCTATTACACCATTATGCAGTATGGAATTTTCTGTGCTATAATATTGCTTATATTATTATGCTATAATGTGCATGCTTTCAATGTTACTGAAAGGCTATCGAGGAGCTGTCGCAATGCAGGAATGAGTCAAGACCTGTGGTTTGCAAACCAGTGGAAAGCCTATCATTTAACCTCCTGTGCCGTGCATGCCTGCTCCTTCAGGACACTGCAAAGATGGCTCTCGGGGCTTGTACACCTCAGGTGTTTCCAGTGGGTCTTAGTCGAACCATCTGACTGAGCTCCTATAGTTTCGAACTCTCTGGAGTTTTCAGGTTGTCTGAGATCATAAGCAAAAGAAAATTATTTACAACTATGTATTCTGTTTGTAATGAAAAGAGAATTTTTACTTCTGGTCCAGACCACCACTAGTGTAGTTTCCTCTTTATGCTGTCAGATTGCTGCCCATTGCTCTTCTGTTTGTTCATTTATAAACTGCTTTCCAGGGGCGATATG
Source organism: Mastomys coucha (assembly GCF_008632895.1). Taxonomy (NCBI): domain Eukaryota; kingdom Metazoa; phylum Chordata; class Mammalia; order Rodentia; family Muridae; genus Mastomys; species Mastomys coucha. The sequence continues at coordinate 27,629,251 of NW_022196896.1, read as the reverse complement.
AGTGCTGACCTGTCCTCAGTTCACGAAATGAGGCTCTTCCTCAGCAGGTTGTGATGAGGAAATGAAGCACTCGGTAGAGCATCGGAATACGTGGAGATCCCGTCGCTGCTATATTTGCATTAAACCTGTCTGCTTCTGAGAGTCGACAGTTTCACATTCTGGGGTTAAAGTCTGTCATGTCACAGAAAGGTGATTAACAGAGGTTTCCTTAGTTCGTTGAGGCTCTTATAAGAAATTAACACAAAATGTGTAGCCTAGAAACACATTTCTCACAATTCTGGAGCTCACAAAGTCTGAGATCGAGGCAGTTTCTGTTTCTGAGGAGAGCCGGCTCTCTGCAGACTGCACCTTTTCTTTGGAGACCTTTCAGACCAACACAACATAGAAGAAAATCACTCCTAGGAAATCAGGGGCCGGGTGGTGGTGGCACATGCCTTTAATCCCAGCACTTGGGAGGCAGAGGCAGGCAGATTTCTGAGTTCAAGGCCAGCTTGGTCTACAGAGTGAGTTCCAGGACAGCCAAGGCTATACAGAGAAACCTTGTCTTGAAAACCAACCAACCAACCAACCAACCAACCAACCAACCAACCAACAAAAAACAAAAAAACAAAAAACAAAAAACAAACCAAAAGAAAATTAGGGACTCTTTTTTTCTGATTTTCCAACTTTGTTTCCTGTCCTTATATCTAGAATAGTCACAAACAAAACAAAACAAAATCCAAAGGGAATTAAGAATGGAGATGAAGACTGGCATCATACTCTACTAAGTAAGTCCCAGCTATGAGTCTGTTTTCTAACACAGAGCCTGCAGGTTGAAGGTCGTGTCTCAGGGAGGGAGAACTGATGGCAAGAGTGTGCATTCCATGGTGGTTCTGCTCTTTTAAAAGGAGCCTATGGTCATTTACCTGAAGACCATGCCCCTGGGAGTAGGTCAAAGGATGTAGACTGAAATTGAAAATATGAGTTAATGCTGATTCAGCAAAAGTACCACCATCATTTGAGAGTTAGAGAAAGGCTTCGTCAGGTAAATACACAGTAGAGTCATGACTCTGCCCCATGTTACAGAAGCTATAAGAGTACACAAGTCAACAGGGGCTCATTTTCCCCTGTGTAATGTAGGATGCAAAAGTTCATAATGAGGCCCAGTAGAGGTGCCACATTTCTTTCATCCCAGGACTTGGGAGGAAGAGGCCAACAGATCTCTGAGTTTGAGGCCAACCTGGTCCATAAAGTGAGTTCCAGGATAGTCAAAAGTACACAGAGAAACCCTGTCTTGAAAAACAAACAAACAAAACAAACAAACAAAAGTTCACAATCAGTAAGAACAAACAAGATTGGCAGAATCTTCATACTGCTTTTTCTGACCTGTTCAAGAAGAACAGCTGTAGTAGGAAAATCACAACGGATGTGTTTTCCATGTCAGGTAGTAAATTAAAAACAGCACAGTACCAGAAAGGCACTACAGGGGTAACTGATATACTGTATGGAGGCAAAGGAAACAGCTCTCATCACGACTAGTCTGATCCTTTCAGAACTAGATAAATCACAGAAGAGACAAAGGACTGCAGAAAGTGAGGTAAGAGTGCCTTGTCAGATCTCCCATCACCACTAGGGCAGTTAGTTTCAGCCTCATGTATGGTGGACACAGACAGCTAATGAATATACTGTTTGCCATCAGGGGAGAGCAAAACTATTTCCATTCTTCCTGGATAGACAGTCATATACAGTCATGGATGACTAATTGCAATGTGTCAGATCCCCTCTATTGATCTAGGACAGTCTGGAAGGATCTGATTTGGCTCGAGCATCTTCAGAACAGTGATACACAAGTTCAATTTCCAGCTGTTTTGGTGAGTGAGAGATAAACTTACCAAAGACTCAGTGTGCTTCTGAGTTGGTTAAGATTAGTGATGGTGTGGCACATGCAAGTGTGGTACCTAAAAAATGAGGATCAAGTAATTTATTCACAGTAAGGTGCAAAGAATAAGAGCTACCATGCATCCATTATGACTCATGAAGAGCACAGTGAGGGTTAAAACCTTTTTCGATTATGAAGGCAGTATTTTCTGTACATGAAAATATGTCTCTGACATTTATCAAGAAACATGGAAGACTGTCAGTTTGGAGATGGCCCTAGAGCATGAAAGCCCTTATAAGGTAAGTGTCCTTGCTGTTTGGATCATGTGATCCAATAGATGTTTTGAGCCTGGATACATCTGGGAAAGATGATGGGAGGTGTCTGTAGAGAGCCTCAAGATCAGGGCTAGATGGGTTCTCTGCCACACATCTGCAGCATATCTTGACATGCTATATGACACTGGAAGAAAAAGAAAATCTCAACATGGAATATCAACTAATCACATGCCTAACTGTCCCATAAGTTGGAAACTTTCAACCTCACTATGACATAAGTTGAAGGCCACACCAATTCTTTGTAAGATAGAAGCAATGAATCTTGGATTGGACTTGACCCATTCCAGAGGCCAGAAACAAGCTTCATGAACTGGTAGCCTAGACATCTAATGACACAGCTAATCTGCATTGGTTCATTCCCCTCAACTCACTTCTACTGCCATATATACGTTTTTATGGCCATTGTGTAGATGCACAATCTTGTCTCACCCATGGGTTAGCTAGTTATATTAATGCAAGACACAAGACAGATTGCTGCTGTGTCTCTGTTTCTCACAAAGGCATAGGCACAGGGTTTCTTCAATGGACAGAGCTTTGCACCACCATTGCACATGACTAAGCACTTAGACAACTTGATCATCCAATGGACAACTCAGTGTATAGAGAGAAGTAGGCAAAGTACTTCAGAGAAGTGATGAATGAGTTGGTAATTTATGATAGGTAAAGAAGAAGAGGAGGCAAGAAATCCACTGGAAGAAGTCTGTGACTGGACAAATGGGAGTGACCCTAAAGTGTGATGATCTTTGGATTGTGTATCGATCGATTCATACCTTAAGTTATTGTGGCAGAAGACACCAACTGGATGGAATGAAGTTGCCTGGTGGATGTGAGTCTGAGTCCTGGGTTCCTAATGAATTTACCATGGGCTCTTAAGTGGAGCAGCCAAGAAGGCAGAGACAGAGGTTGAACATCGACATCCTTGCTCCAAAACTGATTGGCCACTGCTACATCTGTCTGTTGGATCATCCACTCAGCAAATCTAAACTCCTTCAGCTGATTAGCAAATGCTTAAAGTAAGGTTCTGCTATGAGACCCCTCTATCCTGAATAGAGGAGAGATTCATAATTACAAAGTTTCATATGTATTCTCTATTGATTTGTCTTTTCTATCTCTAAGCTGTGGACCACACCACTATCCAAGGACATCATGTCTGACTCATGGACATAGGATAGAGCTTAATGACTCTTGAAACTAAAGACTCACTTTGTGGCAAGTGACACACAGCAGTGTGCACATGGCTTGCCTTCACTGATTTTTACTTCATGCCACACTACTCTGAAGTGGAAATGCCTCTTGCTGTAACAGTTGACTCCCCAGCTTGAAGAGGACACTACATGCATGACAGACTACCTCAAGTTGAGGAAGACTTTGTAAATGTGTGCTGCTAGTATGGGCTGTATGTATTCCCAAGAGACAGAAAACCTGACTGTCAGAAGTATTCCTATTTTATCTTTTCCATCTTCATAACTGTCTGAGGGAATGTGTGTTTTCTGTCATAAAATTTAATATGTTCTGTTTCTTAGAGATGGCTGCTTTCATCAAAGAATACAGTTAGTGCCTATTAGCTGGCATTTTGGTAAGCTCTGTCATGGCTCTCAGGCTCAGTTTAAATTGTAATTTGGAAAGTTCACAAACACAGTCTTGTCAGAGAATGTCAAGAAAGCATTGTGCAGGGATGTTGCCCAGAGCCACAACCATGTTACACAAGCCTGCTGGGAGTCTAGAAGCATGGCTGTGACGGTTTGAAAATGTCCCTTTCTTCCACAATGTTTTGTTTTGGAAACGTAACCCCCAAATTCATTCCCTTTGTTAATAGTGTTCAGAGGTGGAGACTTTGGAAGATAATTGGGATTAAATGATTGAGAAGAGTAGAAGCCCAATGGTGGCATTTAGTGGCTTTATAAAAATATGAGAGCTCCTAGCAGCAAGTGTCCCTGGCTCACCATGTGCTGTGTTATGAGGCAGTAGGAGACTCCTGCCAGATGTTAGGCCACACATTTGCTCTATCCAGCCTACAAAACCTGAACTAAAGAAATCTGTATTTTTAAAATGAGTCTACATATTTTGTCATCACAACAGAAAATTTACTATGATGGCAGTGGTTAAAGCAGTGAGCATAATAGGGATTGCTTGGGGGACAGCTGGAACTGTGGGGATAAAGTTTACCACATTAACAATTCTTTAGTAAGTCTCCATAGGAATTATGACAGGGGATTGTTAGAAAACATGTTTGGATCAACAAATTCACTGTAGATGCTCATGACAATAGGCTGTGTGTAGTAGGTAGATCTCCTAGCACAGGCCTGGCTGAATGGCTCAGTAGCTAATAACCATCAGGTGTCCCCTCCTCAGGTCCTTAGCTCATGTCCTTAGCTGATGGAGACATTTTGCTTCATCTACTTCCCCTTCAGGTTAGGAGGTCCCTGGGCAACAGTGGTATAGTGGTACAGGAATACAGAAGGGTAGATAGATATATTGTATCAAATAGTGGTAGTGGGTAGCAACTATGTGCTCTGTGTGCTCCTGAGTGCTCCCTGATCAAACCAGGGGTAGGCCGAGGATGGATTGCTCTACTCAGCTCTCTGTCTCCCCTGCCATCCTCATTCTTCTGTTCTTTAATTCCTTTATCAAGGAACTTCCTCTGTGAGTCCTGGGTCCCCAACTGCAACTGAGAGTCCTTTGGCCCAAGGAGAGGATTCATTGAATTCTCCCATGGACAAGAGTGCACACCCTAGCCAAGTGTTTACCAAACAGCAGGGCCTTAATGTTGTGATGTATTTACTCACAGAGATGACTACTCAGACGCTGCTTTAAGCCTACAGAAAGTCTTTACTAGCAGGGTGACTTTACTGGGTGTTTGGGATCTCAGTGGACCCCTAAGCCTTTCTCCGTGTGAGTTTTTAATCACAAAACTACATCTTGGGTTAATATACCTCAGTTTGCAAGAACACTTAACCAGAAGCAGAACTACCAGAGCCCAAAAAGAAAAGCAAAAATCAGCACACTTAGAGACTTTCCCGGAACAATGGACTTTGATCGATTAGGCCTTTGTTTTTGTTTTGGCAGCTGGTGCTGTCTGTGTGCTAAGTTTTATGGCCCGAATGGTACTGCCATAACAGTCGGTTGTGCTAAGGTCGGGGGGCCTTTGAGGGTGAGACTGCAGGGCTCAGAGAAGGCAAGGTTTACTCAGAGACATCCCTTGTCTATGTTTTTCATTGACTGGCAGCACATGCAAAGTATGTGGCCATACAGAGCTTGCTGCATGTTCATGAGGACCGTATAAGCGTATAGCGAAAGTGTCCATAGGGCCCACACTGTTCTGCTGCTCAGCCCAGAGATACTCAGGACACACTCACTGCCATCTCATAAGCTAGAGCTTGATCCATGGCTGAGATGTGACAGGAGAGCAGGGCTGGGCAAGGGTAAGGTTTGAATCTGTGCAGCAGGTCAGACACACTCTAGGAACCGTGGCTGCTACATTTTCTCCTTACCCTTGCTTTGGTGACCAGCGCAAACCACCTAAACTCCAGAAAAGGAGAGTATGTGTTCAGTACATTCTGTTCCAATGATAAATACTGAAATGCTTGATCTGATTGGGGCTAAACTTATTATGTCATTAAATGACAATAAAGTCACCTTAATTACAATTTAATGTTCAATTTGGAACAGAATGTTACTAATAAGCTTTCAACTGGGAATTTCTTTGCGATTTTTAACAGATTGCAATTCAAATTTGCACACGGGTAGAAGCTGTCGGCATCTGATTCTACCAAGGGGGAGTGTGCAACCAGGTAGCCACTGATGCTACTCAGGAAAATGTGAGAGTAATTACAGACCCTTAGATATTGATGTGCATTCCTATAATGACTGCCATTACTGGCTTTGGGGCCACATTCCGTAATGAGCCCTTTCTGAAGACTTAGTGCAGCTTGGCCGTGCAAGTGCTGCTGGCTCTCTATTAACACGTGTGGAGTGGCAAGCTATAACAATGGCAATCGGTATTATCCTGTGAAGAAAACGCTGCTGAATGCACAGATAGATGACATTGTGTGGGCACTAATGCATATGGAGGTTCTGCTGAAATGGGCTGCTATTATCCTTAACACAATAATGTGGAGTGTACTTGGAACTTACTTCTCAGGCGGGACCCCTGGTTGAGACTGCACTTAACTGTTCGGGGCCTGATGTAAGATACTTGGTCCAATATCACCAATGAGTTCAATGGCCAGGAATTTCCCTTCCCGACTTTAATGTCACTTTTGACAACAGACAATCTTATAAATTTTTATCATGCCCCCCTTTGGACTTAAATTCTTAGTATACAAATGTATATTGTGTCCATTTGTCTAAGGCAGTGGTTCTCAGCCTTCCTAAAATGCAGAGACCCTTTAATATAGTTCCTCATGTTGTGGTGACTCCCCAGTGATAAAATGATTTTTGATGCTCTTTCATAACTGTAATGTTGCTACTGTTATGAATCATAATGCAAACACGTGTGTTTTCCAATGGTCTTAGGTGATGCCTGTGAAAGAGTCACCTAACCCTAAAAGGGTTGTGACCCACAGGTTGAGAACCATTGCTCTCAGAGGGTTGTTGGTTTTTCATTCACCCATATGGAGAAAGAGAAGCTGTCATGTTCTGCCCAAGTCACCTGTCCTGACCTCTTGCTTACCTTGACTCTTCAAGAAGTGTCTGAGATGCAAATATTCTCCAATAATATTCTGAAAACTAACATTAAGCATCCTGTTGATTTTACCTGGACATGGTAAGAGGGTCCAATAGAGGCCATTCAGACCAGGAGGAAAATCCTGCTTCTCTTTGTTTTAGTTTGGGGTGACTAGAACTCAGGGAATTCACATATGACAAACAGTGTCTATGCATAGAGCGGTCTCCCAGGACATGTTCAGGGATCTTGGAGTGGCTTCATTCTCCTTCATTACCGGTGTACAGATGATCCTCTTCCAAGGCTTTTCAGGAGGCCAGCAACCATTTGATTGGTCTCTTGATTTTTGCCTCATGGTTGGCTGTCTCTTGTACTTTGCCCATGACCTGCAGCCTAGCCAGGGCAGGAAGAGGATCTAGGGGGAGAGGCCGCAGCATCCCTGGGAAGCTATTTCTGTCAACTGAAAAGGCCATTTAAGCAAAACATTTAATTACCTTTCTCCTCCCTGCAGCCCCTGGGAAAGTGTGAGCCTGGCCGATAATGAGCTTGGAGAAAGCACGCAGCCTGGGGAGTGCAGAGATTTTCATCAATCTGAGGAGCGACCTTACCGATCCCATCGTGAAATGGGGGCAGAAGGGCACGGGGCAGAAGCAAACAGGCATCTCTTCTGTGTGGCCTCATTATCTTCCCCATCACAGTGTGAATTCCCAGAGCGTTAGAGCCTTTCTAATTCCAGGTGTAGTCCAGGCCCTGACTGGGATTCTCATCCTCTGAGATGGAGGCTACATGGGACAGCATGGCAGGTATGAGGCGCCATTCTAACCATCTACCGTGCCTGGGTATTGCCAGACACACAACATAGCCAATCCACTCAGTCTTATGGTGGTTGAAATGAGGCCACTGAGCTTTAGAGTCTCTAATATAAATCCCACAATGCTAGAAAGGCAGTTTTGGGTAGAGAAGCCGGGAAGCCAGGGTTTGTCAATGTAGAGGACCTGACTTCAGGTCAAGGAGGTGGGGTCATTTGCATTCCTGATCTCTGAGCTCCTGACTCTGAAAGAGTCAGGCCTGGGGAAGCTGCCTTTTTGCAGTTGTGTGAGAAGCAACTGGGTCCTGCCTATAGAGGAACAGTCTGTCAGACAGAGATGTCCCTGCAGGATGAGAGAGATGCTAGCCTCTGAGGAGTCAAGGTAGTGGTAGGGTAGCCTTAACAGGCTCACAGATGGAAGGAATAATAGCTTCCTACTCGAGTGACTAAGCTCTGGGGCAGCAGAATTTGGCTTCTGTCCATGTTTAACTCAGTGCCTTCCACGTTCACTGTGCACTAGCTTGCCTTGGGCAGCTCTGGGCTCTGTCCTGGGCTAGTCTAGCAGAACATTAGGACCACATAACATCTAGCACCTGTCTTCCTCCTTCTGGGCTCAGTCCAGGGTGGGATGTAATCCCTACCTATGTTTTGCCTGCTCTTCAGCCTTCCTGCCGGCTCTTTGGAGCCTGGCCTCGCCTTTGCTGGCCACACTTTCATAAAGCCTCCTGCCAGGAGTTTGTGCTGCTTCAGAATTTTGCATTGAGGTGGGTGTTAGAAGGTGAGGTGAGGGGATAGGGACATGGCTCAATGAGTAAGGTCACTTGCTCTGCAAGCAAGAGGGCCTGAGTTTGAACCCACATAAAAGGTTGGGCATCATTACATTGGCCTATAATCTCAGCACCAGGGAGCAAACCCAAATGGATCTTAAGAGCTCACTGACCAGCCAGTCTAGCTTCAGTCAGGGAGGGATGCTCTCAGGACAATAAAGTGGAGAGCAACACGGGAAAACAGCTGACTCTCTGTTCTGGGCTCCATGTACATGTGCTCAGGGACACACCCTCTTTCACTTCATGTATGTACCATATACCTACACTATACACACACACATACACACACACACACACACACACACACACACACACACACACACACACACTTACAGGTGAAGTAGGCAAGGAGAATCAAAGACCACTACACTTTCAGGGGAGTCAGATTCAGGGACTCCATTTACTGAATCATTGACAGGTGGATTTTTGGGCCACAGCACTGAACACACAAAAAGCCACTTCCCTGACTGGTCTTGGGAGTCCTACATAAGGGAAGAAAATAAAGAAAATTTAAAAACAAAAACAAAAACAAAAACAAACAAACAAAAACCCAAAGCCCATTGGAGGTAGTGCCTCCAAATGCCTCTAATCCCAGCACTCAGGAGACCTGTGTGTTCGAGGCCAATCTGGTCTACAGAATGAGTTCCAGGACAGCTGGGGCTACATAGAGAAACCCTATCTCAATAAAATAAAACAACAAAACAGCAACAACAACAACAACAAAAACCCCAAGTAAAAGCTATTCAAACTAAATATATAAATGAATAAATGTGCTAAAATATACTTATTGCTGAAAAGAGAGAGAGCCCTCAGCAGGCACCAGGTCACAGGTGGGTAGCTCATGGGTGTGCAAGTGCACGTGTGTATATGTACATGTGCGTGTGGAGGTCCACAGTCCACTTGGGTGTCTTCCCAGTTTATTCACTGAGACAGGTTCTCTCAGTTGCGCCCAGAGTCTGGCAAACCGGTTTGCTATCTCTGCCTTCCACGTGCTAGAATTACTGGCAAGCTGCCACTTGAGGCCTCTGTGGGTTTTAGGGATGTGAACTCTGGTCCACATTTCAGTAGCAAGTGCTGTAAGCCATCGTTCCAGCAGCATTTATTGTGTTCTCCAAGTTCCCTTCCTTCCCACCTCTTCTGCCTGGCTATTGCACTTAGTATTGTGAACAGAGAACCGACCCTTCTAACAGTTCATGTTAGGACTTCCATTTTGCTTTATAAGTTTTGATGACCTGTCATTAGGTATACAAATGTTTATAATTTTGACTGGGAAAGAAAAGAGTAGTAGTACTCACTAGTATAAAGGCACAGTCCTGTTTGTGAGAGCTCTCTGAGCAAGTTCTAGTTTCAGGACTATTCTTAGCTTGCCTGGCAGTGCACAAAGGCCACCCTGGTCATAACCAAACAGGTTGTCTCCCTTCCACCTCCCGAGGCAGCCTCTGACGCAGGCTTAAATCTGGGGCAGGTAGGGTTGCAACTCCCAGGAGCTGGGTGAGGGCATTGGGTTTCATCCGTGACCCGTGGCATGCTGCAGGCCACTAGGGCTCGGTACTGGGAGTTCCCAGGATTGTAAAGACCAAGTGGGGGTCTGTCATGACTCAGAGGAGGATGGGGGTCAGTCAGCATCCTGGGAATGCAGACTTAGTAATGGGAGCTCTGGGCAGGAGAAGCAGTTGCTAAAACAGACAGACTGCTTCTACTAGATGAAGTTTCTCTGGCCAGAGCTGTTGTTAAAGGGCCAGGAACACACGAACAGCAGTGTCTCTAGATAGCTCTGAAGGTCTAGCTGGCCATGTTTGGGTATCATGGTGTATTGAAAGGGAAACTTTTCCTTCCTTCCTTTCTTCCTTCCTTCCTTCCTTCCTTCCCTTCTCCTCTCCCTCCTCCTCCTCTTCCTCTTTCTTCTCCTATTCACAGTCCAAGCAGATAGGTTGCACAACCAGTCTCATTTCTCATCCTTGGGCACATAAATGTCTGAGTCCAAAGAGGTTTGAGCTGCTTCCCCTGCTCCTGACAGATATGTGGTCATCCTTGGCTGCCCATGCTGTAAACTTTGAAACCTCAGAACTCCACTGTATCTGGACACCCAAGGTCATGGTGTGAATCTCTCCTGCTAGAACCCCCCCACTTCACTGCTGACTAGCTCCCTTTCTTCTCCAGGAAGACACACCTTTCCCAGGGCCCTTCTTGTCACCGAATCTCTTCCCACTCACATGTTTCTCTGGAGTCATGGCACAGAAGGACATCTGTTTGAAAAGCCTCATTAAAGCAGATGTCACACATTAGGATCTGTGACACGGCCCTGGAACCCAAATGAGAACTTACTGGCTACTCAAATAATATTGCATAGTACAGAAAAGATGAAGTGTTTAAGAGAAAAAAATGGCCTACTTTAAACATGACAAATCACTCTAAAATGCCCCATCCACCCAGTATCATGCTAGTATCACAGACTTTCTGTATTCCCAGAGGTAGGTCTTTTGAGGTGCCTGGAAAGTGGCAGCTGTTTAGCTCAGTTTTAAGTCACCCTGCTAGGCCTACATACAAACCTGTGTTTCACTTTGCTAGCTTGATCTGTTCTTCTCCACAATTAGCCTGAGAAAGAACATTATACTCCACAACTGAGTTCTGCACTTAAATCATATTAGGGACTATTTTTCAAGCCTTTGGACGTTTTCTGTAGATGGAACAGAGGTCATAAGACAAAACCCTTCAAGGCTCGGAAGCAGGTTTGACTTCCCCGACGAAAGTGGCTTGTAATCTTCCAGCCTGTGTTTCCAGCCCCTCCCCTAGCTCCCGGGACAACCAGAACTAGGCCTCTTGAGTATTGGTCCAGGGAGTGCTGGCAGCTGTAACAGAGTCCCAACTTTTTATCGGCTTTCACACTGCAAGTTCATGTACTGTTCATGTACCATGTCGAAGTGGGGACAGCTGGTGGGGCAGCCATTCTCCATACTGTGGTGGAGACATGGGTTTTTCCACTTTGTGATTAACCAGTTTTCACATGTGGATCCAACAAGGTCTCCAGGATTTCTCATTCCAGCCAGCTGGGGACAGAGAGATACACAGTGTTGCATAGGACAGTCACATGACCTGACCTGGGGTTTGTATGTATCAGTTCTGCTCATTTTCGATTGATTAGAGTAAGGCTGGTGCTGGAACTGGCTGGTGTGCCGTGATTGGGTACACAAGACACGGTTTTTCCTTCTGTCCCCAGCCAAGAAGCTTTTGAGTGGCAATGGCTAGGCTCTTATCTCCAAAGTTCCCTAAAGATGAGTGAGTTCTGTTGTTAATGTTTGCTATTTGCTTTTCTACTTTGACCTTGTTGGCTTATTGACTGGAAATAAACATCTGTAACCTCTGCCCGTAATAACATCTGGTGGGAGGGGTGGTCAGGGCAGCCTCCTAAACAGTCCAGGCTGGTCTCACGCTCATTGTGTAGGTGAGAATGACCTTGAACATCTGACTCTCTTCTTCCACCTCTCAAATGCTGGGGTTACTAGCATTTGCCAATAGGCCTGATTTATGTGGCACTGGGGATCGATCTTGGGACTTTATGCATGTTAGCCTAGAACTGCATTGATTCAGCTATTAATATATCCCTAGACTTCCAAGGATATGTTAGAAGGAAAAGCTGAAGAGAAGAGAAAAGAGAATGGGTGTTTCTAGCTATTGATAAACTATCTTAAAACGACAGGTTCTGTACTAAGTGCTCTAAGGGTCTGAGGCAGACAGAGTCAGTCTTTCCCCTTTTCCCCCTTCTCCCTCCACCCTCCTCATTTCCCTCCTCCTCTCCTTCCTCCCTCTTTCCTCTCTCCTTTCACCAGTCTCTCCTTCTCCCTCTCCTTTTCCCTCTCCTCCTGGCTATGTTTATCACCAAGTACCTGACTCCCATTATTTACCACCCTGAACCTCACACAGCCCAAGATCAGTTCTTCCTGCTGGTGAGTCAGTTCCCACCCTTGGGCAGATGGGAGAACAAATCTCAAGTCCACTGCTGTTGACAACATAGTTTCAATAACTTAACCTTCAGGAAATGAAATTTTGTTGTAAAATTTTCTCCTTGAAAATTTGTTTCTTCTATCCCGTAAGGACTACATGAGGACTCAGTTGGTCACTGAAAGACAAAGGGCCAAGCACAGTAGCTGAAGCGGCTAGGTCACCCCCTCACTCACTGCAATTCCTGCTTGCTTATTTCTGTCAAGGGGAGGAGTCTACAGGGCTTTGTCACATGCCATGTCTCTGCCGGTGGAGCTGTACCTCCACCCCCACCCTGTAGATGTCAGGAAGAGCCAACACAGCAAGACATTCTTTCCACTCAGGCAGCCATTAGAGGGGATGAGGGTAGGGAGAGAGGAGCAGTCAGACAAAGGTGAAATTACCCCCACATGACTGCCTGCCAAGAATTCCGGCAGCAGAAAGGCTTTGCTGAGGTTTGTATTTGTACCCAAGAGGTAAGAAGGTCTCTGATCAGCAGGAAGAACTCCATCTTATTGTTCAATGGCCTTCAACTCCATAACCTCTGGCACTTTCTATACACCACCTCTTCTTCCAGTATTTTCTGGATTCATCAGCATCTGTCTCTTCAGTTAGTACAATTTCCACTCATCAAGTTGACCAAGCAGGGTTAACCTTAGCATACCCCCTACAGCACTCTCCCACGTACACGCACATGTGCACACACACACACACACACACACACACACAGACACCACACATAGACAACCACACACAGACATACAAACATATATCCTATCACACACATTACACACACACATCACAGCACATCATCCGTACCACGCACGGAGACACATATACCACACTACACACATCCATAGACACACACACAATACCATACCACACATAAAGACACAAACACACATATCACACAGATATATAAACACACAGGCTACATATACACAGCACATTATACACCCATACCACACACACTCACATACACACAGATAGCCACATTTTACATACAACCTCACACAGATACCACCACACAACCTGCGTTATACATAGACAACTGTACCACACCCACACACACACAAATGCACCAAATACACACTCATGCAGATTTTCTCCATATAACCCCACATAAAGAGATAACCAAGTACTATAGACTACACATCAAACATACATACACTAAACACATACCACCACACACACACACACACACACACTAAACATACTACACACCACAAACAGCATACATACCATAAACACAGGCACATGTACAATCTATATCTATATCAATATCTATATCTATATTTATATCTATACACAAACAACCATACCTCCCACACAAACATGTACCATAAACAAATACCATATATACACATGTCAAACACATGTACTGCACACACAAAATCATATCAAACACCCCCCCACCACACACATATATATTCGTGCCTTTCGGCGAGGGTACATGCTTCAAGTTATGTTTGTATACATGGAGAAAGATGGCTCTTTTCCAAGTTTTCCTAAACTAAGTGTATGGGTCTCAATTATAATTTATAAATCTTTCCGTTCCTCTAAGGCTTATTGTGTACTTAGCGCTAGTATCCTACGTTGAGCCTGTCAGAGGAAAACAAAATCCCTGTGCAATTGTGATACCCTACAGCCGTGCCCCAACAAGGATGATATTCTGGGATAAATCAGCAAAAGCCCTGGCTGTCTCTGCAGTAATCTCATAGATCAACAGAAGAACTGGCTTGAAGTGGTTGGATAAGTTCTTAGAATAAGCTGGCCAAGCCTTTTAGGATCCCTTCTTGATGTCTTTATATGTCCGCCTTCCACCTAGGAAGCCTGCAGAGTACCGCCAAAACCTGGGTGCTGTGCTGTTGGGACAGAGTGTACAGCTGCCAGGAAATGTCTTTTGAATCACTGTTGGGAGAAAAATGGTCCAAAGCTGAGGAGGTATTTTAAGCAAGTTTCAACAGGACACATACAGTGACTGTTCTCACTGTTGGAAATATCGACGACAGCTAAATGACCCAGTGGGCCAGGTTAGCACCCACTCAGCTAGACATTTGTTCAGTGGCCTCAATTCCAGAGGGCAAGTGCCAGCAGACATTCAGAGGAAGGAGTGGACTGGCAGGCAAGGTTGGGCTTGGCCAGTAAGGTCTCTGGCAGTGAGAGCCCTGGATTGCTGGTAAGTGTGGGATTTAGTGGGATTGTGTAGGCCGGGATGTGTTCTTTGCACGAATCTAATACCAGAGATGGAAATTAGGGTGGTGCTAAAGAAGCTCATGAGCCAGAACTGGGGGGAGGAGCCACAGAACACTCAGAAATCTTACTCACAGTCAACATGCTTCCTTTCACAGTCTATATCTTTCTTGCTCAGAATCTTTCTGATCATTTTCTGTAACAAGATAATGGAGGCTGTGTTCTTGATAAACAAAAGGAGATTAAGTAGCTGACAATTTTGCCCACTCAACATCCAAGACTGGGTGGTCTCCTCCTTTGAACCTATGGTAAGGAGTTCTCTCACTTAGGTCATATCATATCATGACACAGAGGCAGAAGGAAAGCAGCAGCTTGTAGAAGCTAAGGGGCCATGCCACGGCTTTGCTGTGTGACAGCCCATGCTCTCAAGAACTTTCAGCCTTAATTGTCCCTTTGACCACAAATTCACACTGAGGCCCAGATCTTAAGGTTTCTACTATCCCAACACTACCATATTGAGGACTAAGCCTTCAAATGACTAAGCCTTTGTGGGACAAACTATATCCAAGACACATCTAAATCCTAGGAATAGTAAAATATTAGAAAATTACCATCAGGGAGAATATTTCAGACATGAATGAACTCTATCCATAAAATAGAGGGTGTCTATTTTTAAATTGATGTAGTTTATTTACACAAAATAAACTGAAGATTTTTAATAAAGAGCAACTACTGAAATTGACATATACTCTCATAGCCTTGAAACTAGTAATACAATCAGGAAATTGTATTACTCAGCACTTCAGAGGTAGAGGTAGGAGGATCAGGAGTTCAAAGTTAGTCTTGGCTATGTAGTGAGTTCAAGGCCAGCCTCATCTTCATGAGATCACATTTCAAAAGGCAATGAGTAAACAAATAATAAAAAAGAAGAGAAAGAAATAAGAAAAAAGAAAAAATAGTGTGTCTACTCATTAGTCGAAGAAATTTCTAGCCTGAGTTCTTGACCTTCCTACCTCTGTCACTTCCTGCCCTGTTCCCTCTTCTCCAGCCAACCATTGGTCAACCTTCTACAATAGTCACGTACATTCATTAGGATTTGATGGTCATGGATTAGGAGTTGATGGTCATGGATTAGGAGTTGATGGTCATGGATTTGATGGCCATGGATTTGAACATCATATACTTTTCTATTTTTCAGTTTTGTTTCTTCAACTCATTGTGTCTCTTTTGAGATTCACCAATGCATTTTCTATATTTAAAGGGCTAATTCATTTTCATGGATGATTAGTGTCATAATACACACACACACACACACATGCACACACATGCACACGCACACATACACATATACCTTTCCTAATCAGCTTTTTGTGGACTTTTATCTCTGGGTTTTGAATGCTACAAACAAAACTCACTAGACATTCATTCATAAATCCTTAGGCAGATTTCTGCTTTCTTTCTTTTTTTGTTGTTAGAAAAATATCTAGAGATAGAAAGCCTGCATCAGTGGCTTTCAGCATACTCAAGCTTTCAGGAAATCATGAATTGTTCTTCACTATGGTCATAGCTTTTTAGGATTATACACTATGGGCATGGGACAGTCCTGGTCCCTCTGTAATATCACCAACACTTGGTAATTTTTAGTGTTCTAAGTTTTTAAAGATTTGTTTTCGTTGTCTATGTATTAGTGTTTTGCCTACATGTATGTATATACACCACACATATGGCTGGTGCCTACAGACGACTGAGGAAGGTATTGGATCCTATGGAACTGTAGTTACAGAAGAATGGCTGTGAGTCACCTTGTGGGTGCTGGTAATGGAGTTTGGGTCCTCTTAGGTGCTAAACCATCTCTTCAATTCCATCTTTTACAGTTCTTATAGATGTGTTATGATATGTTGGATCTCCCTAATGGTTAGTGATTAATAATATCACCTTATTAGAATAAATATTCTTGTTATCTTGGGATAATCATCTTTTCTCTTGTGTATACTACTTCTCTTTCTTTCTTGGTATGCATTCAAAATTTTCATCTACTGTTCCCAATTGTTTGTCTTCCCATTGCTGAGTGTTGGGGGATTTATAAAAAAAATTTAGGTATAGTTTTGTGTCCTATGGTTAAACTACAAAGAGGGTTAAGAACTAAACCTTGTAAAAGACTAAGAACTAAACCAGTTCCTTGAGGAAATGGTGGTCCAGTGAAAGTCTTAGGGTTTAGTTAACATCCACCTAGTCTTATAAAAGGTGGCTATTGAACAGTTTAGCATTTTATTGGATAGAACAAAATCTGATGAAATATAGAAGTTGGCCTTTAAATTGATATTTTTTATTCTTCATATTATGCACACAACCACAGCAATATAAATGTTGTCTTTCGATCCTTGCAAATAAGAACAAAGTTGCCATATTTAGGAACACTCCATCCTTCTAGCCATAATTTGTTTGAACTCATGTCTTCATCTGTACATCTGTTTTTGACATTAGTAAATTAGTCAAATTATACTGACTAGTAGAATCCATGGTTCATAATAACAAATCAAATCAGATAGTTCCCTGACCCATGTTTCACTCCCTACAGCTTTGGTGGCCCACAGTCAACAGCAGTCAGGAAAGATTCTATGGAGATTTCAGGAGCATACAGCTCCTAAGGTGAAGTCGCGCACTGTTCTGAGAAGGATGGGGGTAGCCCATAGCATGCTACTCCTTTCTGCTTAGGCATGAGTGCGCACCCTCTGTATAGCAATGTTTACACTGTATGTCCTCCAAGTCCCTTAGTCTCCCAAGTGAGTGGGTATATATATCTCCACAGGTGAGTGACATTCTGTGACTGTCAATTTGTAGCAGCAGGTCTGTGTATCCATGTGTAATTCAACCCAAGACCCCATGCATGTCCGATGATAATACTGATTCACACACACGCACACATGTATACACTCACCACATGTGTGTGCATGTAATGAAGTTACACCAGCCACAGTTGGAGACTAGCTACAAAACTCAAAGGAAGACTGAATAGCAATAGCAGTATGCTCTAATTAAGTTGCCAGCATCAGTACTTTTTTTTTTTTTTTTACATTGGGGTCATTTGTAAGAAAAATAAAGGTTACTTAAATTTGAGCATTTCAATATCATTATAGTCTATCTGAAAGCTGAGCTATGTCCTGGGAGACTAAGGGACTCAGAGGGCATACAGTGTAAACATACTGTACAGAGGGTTGACTCACGTCTGAGCAGAAAGGAGCTCTGCAGGCTACCCCCATCCTTCTCAGAACAGTGTGCGATTTCACCTTAGGAGTTGTATGCTTCTGAAATCTCCATAGAATCTTTCCTGACTGCTGTTGAGTGTGGGCCACCGAAGCTGTAGGAAGTGAAATATGGGCCAGGGAACTATCTAATTTGATTTGTTA
Organism: Mastomys coucha; assembly: GCF_008632895.1. Classification (NCBI taxonomy): domain Eukaryota; kingdom Metazoa; phylum Chordata; class Mammalia; order Rodentia; family Muridae; genus Mastomys; species Mastomys coucha. Next base: position 27,611,182 of record NW_022196896.1, on the reverse strand, counting down.
CTATGGACCATGGGTTCTACTAGTCAGTATAATTTAACTAATTACTAATGTCAAGAGCAGATGTACAGCTGAGGGCATGAATTCAGAGATCAACTCTTGTTGAAGGCCGCAAAGCCAGGTAAAAGCAGGAGGCAATCTTTGAATTGCCAGTTGATTAGTAAAATCCCAGGTCCACAGATCCTGTTCAAGTCTGCTTCTACAACCTCCTCTGCCTGGATGTGATGGCAAGAAAGCCTCTATTGCTCAGAAGGGCTTGAGAAACTCCCTACCTCTTTAACTTTAAGCTTCAGCATGCTTCACTTGAGCTTCCCGTCAAAAGTCTGCCCTGGATTTCTCAAAACAAAAGGCCACTTTCATGAACTGACTGTTGGCGACTGGAAAACACTCCAACTTCCCACTGAGCCCAGCCTGTCGTCAGGGCTCAATTGTGGACACTCCAGTGCCAGCCCTACACCAAAACACTTTCAGTCAGAGCAAACGAGGGCACAGAAAAGAGAAGGCTTCTTTTTTTCTTGCCGTTCCAGATCAGATAACGCTGCTCGATTAGTTCCTCTACTGAGAATTCACACCACATGTGCCCACATGCCAGGCTTTTGCTAAAAGGCCACCACCTATATTGCTTCCTGCATAGCCACTAATATTCTGTCTCATGCCTTCCCTTCTCCACCTCTCTTTCCGGTCTCTTCCCTTGAAGTAGTACAAATGCTTGCAAAGAAAATGTGTCAACAGGTGAAATTTATAGGCGTTTCTGGCTCATGCAGAAATGTGAACCGCAGGCATCCCCAAAGGAAAGACAGCATCCCGTCCCCACACAGTGCTCTCTAACATGCCTGATTCAGTCACAGTGGAGCTGGGTAAGGAACCCAGTTATCTTTTTTACAGAATCAAAGTGGAAGACTTCCACTTGAGGAGGGTACTTTGATGGATGTCTGTTGGGATTATTTAGTTGTAGCCACAGGGAAAAAAAAACCCCAACCCAAACTGGCTTAGACACAACAGGGATTTATTCACTCACAGAAGCAGAGATGTGTGGGTTAGCTCTGGCACAACACCATTTAGGCTCTGCGTATTAGTACCACCTGATCATTTTTGTGTTGTGTCAAAGTCTTTGATTGTGTTGACTTCAGCATAAAATCTTATGTGCACCAAGAGACTCTCTTGTGAACCAGGGCATTGTCTTATGTTTAGTCTCAGTTGCCTCTTTTTAGATCATGCAGTAAAGCATGTCCCTGAGTCTTACTGATGTGGCCTCTGTTCTTTATGGTTTACGCTGATGACTGAGACCTGGGTTACAAGCATTACCCTCTAGCTAGGTGTGGAGACAGTTTAATGGCACTCCAGGACAACTAGGAGGACTCTGACCATGAAGATCTAGAACATGCTAGTGACCCCTCAATTAAGGATGATGGAGAAAGGTGTGTACCAGGAGCTCAATGGTGAGCCCGCCTAGCAGAAACAGAGTGAGGGACTGTCTCAAGGAAATAAGGGAAGTGGGATTGAAAGGCACCAATGCATAAAGCTCACAGCATGTACACACACACACACACACACACACACACAAGAAAGAAATAAAGCAAGCAAACATGAAAGAAAGGAAGGAAGGAAGAAAAAAGAAAGAAAGAAAAATAAGAAAACCTTGACACTCAAGAAGACTTTAATAGTATTTTGATGGCATTTTGGTCCCCAGTCCTAAAGAAGTGACTTATCCCATCCTTGTGTCTGATTGTGCTCTTTGTACACTTGTCCTTCTAAATCAATGTCTGTGGCCAGGCCACTTATTTCTACTGCAAAGTTTTTGTCCAAATGTTCAACCTTTGAACCAGTGAACAATTGTTCTGGCTTCGTGCTTCCTTTCTGAGCACATCTCACTGTTTACTGTGTATCAAATTCTCTACTAAGTCTATGACTTCATTATTCCTTATTTCTCATCTATGACACAGAGATTATTCTTAGTCCCATTGTTTCAAGGGTGAAACATAGACCTAAAAATGTTTAGACATGTGACTCACATTCACACAGTTAGAACCAGAGGTCTTAAAATCCTTACTACACAAATAAAACAAAGGCTTTCCGCTGTTCACCCCAGTAAAGCACAGGAAAGCATAGGAAAGCATACCTATAAATAGTGTGCTAAATGTTACATGGTCCATGGTATCGAGCTAAGTAAGGGAAAGTAAGGAAGCAGGATAGAGAAAGCAGTCATTTCCCTGACTGAGGTGGTGGCAAGTAGGTGTTGAAGTCCCTGGAGCAGGCTGAGCAGTCCGTGAGAAGGTGTCCCAGATGGATGGTGTGCGTTGACCATGTATTTCAAAGACTGGCCTGTGTGAGCTGAGCATACACCCCAGAGACTGGCATGTCAGAGATACATAGTAAGGCTGTGTCTCAAGAAGGAGGAGGAGGAGGAGGAGGAGGAGGAGGAGGAAAAAGAGGAGGAGGAGGAGGAGGAGGAAGGAGAGGAGAAGGAGGTGGAGGAGGTGAAGGAGGAGGAGGAGAAGGAGGAAAAAAGGAGGAGGAGGAATAGAAAGGTGTCCCAGATGGATGAGGTGGAGGAGGAGGAAGAGGAAAAGGAAAGGAAAAAGAAAAGAAAAGAAAAGAAGAAAAGAAAAATTCTATTCCAATCTTGTTTGAGGAGAAAAAAGTGTTTGACCCAGTTAATCCATGGTGGGGAATGGAATGACCAAACACAGCAGGGCTGAGTCGAAGGGGCAGATGTGGTTTTGATTCTGTTTATTAATGGTCATGTTACTACATCACTGATTTTATTATTATATTGTTCCTATTAATTTTAATCATGAACCAAATGAATTAAAATACTTCATTTCTGCTCTCGTTTTAACCAAAGTAAAGTTCATTTTACAAATATCACAGCAGCAGGTAAGCTCCTTAGCAAGCTAAGAAGCTGTGGCAAGAAAGTGTAGAGGTAGAGAGATGGCTCTGTGATTAAGAGCATGCACTGCTCATGCAGAGGACCCAAGTTTGGTTCTGAGCATCCAGAGGGTGGGCTATTGCAGTTACAGACCTGCCTGTTTTGTATCGGGAGGATTGTAAAGTTTGGAATTTTGAGCTAGAAAAGTTATCGGGTGATCAGAGCTCAGTGGCTGTTTTGTGGGGAAGACAAGAATGGCAGAATTGGTGAAGATGGTGGAGACCTGGCTTGTGAAGTTTCAGAGGGAAGCAAAGACTCTATGGGGCCATTTGTGTGCTGAAAGAATATATGATTCTGGTCAGCTGGAGTTGAAGAATTGTCTGTGAATAATGAGAGGCCAGAACCTCTAAAGTAAAACCTTTGTTTTCCTGGGACAATTGATACTGATCATCAGGGGATTAAGAATCAGTTGTGATTAAGAAAAGATCAAGCTGGGTGTGGGGCCATAGATTTTTAATCACAGCACTTGGGAAGCAGAGGCAGGACTTCAAGACCAAACTGGTCAACAAATCAAATTCCAGGACAGCTAGGGCTACAGAGAGAAACCCTGACTCAAACAAACAAGCAAACAGAAACATCATTGAGGCAAAATCTTCTGAGAACTGTTTATTTAAGGTGAGCATTCAGAAGCTGTGATCTAGAAGGGGCTATGGCTATACCTTGTGTTGGCAGCCAAAGTTGATAGTGTATAAGAATCACCCAGATGGCATTTTGAAGGCATGGAAGGGTCATGGAAAGCAATTAAGGCTTGGTACTGTGAAAGGCTGGGAAAAGCCATTGCTGAAGAAGAGATACCTTCAGTTGCAGCACGAGGTCCAGGCCTGAAGAAGTCATGCAGAGAAGTTGAGTCCTGGCACCATGTGGCAAGATCAGAGTTTTTAAAGAAAGCCCAGGCCATTTGTGAGGGTGTACCCTTAGTTGTGGAGATCGCAGTGTATTGGAAGTCAGGACTATGGGGTGCCAACCACCACCGAGAACAGCAGCAGCAGTGGTGTGGTGCTAGCTTGACCCTTTGAAATGTGCTTATGTATACTACGACAAGCTCTTTGGAACCTAGAAGGTCATAACATAGATCTTTACACTATTGGATTTCAGTTCTTCTTTGGTCTAATTATGGCTATGCCCTGATTCTTCCTTCTTGGAATAAGAAAGTATTTAAAGTAGTTTTGCTTTTACAAGAGCTCTGAGCGGAGAGGCTTCAGCGTTTTGGAGAGACTTTGGATGTTTTAGACTGGATATTTTAGAGAGCTTGAACTTTGAAAAGAGCCTGGATTTTTTTGAATAGTGTGAACCTTTAAAAGGTTTGATTTTTTAAAAAGGCTACGCGAATATCGAAAGCTGGAATGCTTTATATTATGATGTTGATATTAATATGTGATTTTTGTGGATGAACAATAAAGGAAAGGAGATAGTTCAATAAGTAACATGTTTTGTGGCAAGTTGGCATGGGATCAATTTTACTGGTTGTCTTTGTCAACTTGACACAAACCTAGACAACCAGCATGAGGGAAGTTATCATTGAGAAAATGCCTTTATAAAACTGCAGTGTAGGCACATCTGGGGGGTGGTGTTGTTACAGGAACTCACCAGAGGTGACCACTCAGACAGTTTACAGGCAACTGAGCCTTCCTTCAGTCCTATTGGATAGAACAGCACTTGGGTATTCAGAACCCAAGTGCATTGCCAAATCCTTAGGATAAGGAGCTTTTAAGGCAAAAAACCACATTCTAGTATCTATCTCAGAGCTGTGGGGGGGAGGTTTTGTGCAAGCAAGCAATTTAGTAAAAGCTAAGATAAGTTGTCTATGGCATCTTGAGTAGAGTTGGGTAGTTTTCCACCTACTTTTCCATCAAAAGCAGTTAAAATTTTAGTTAAAACTAAAATGGCCTCAGCAAGTATATAAGATGGAGGAAGCTCTGTCACATTGTCTTGATGAATGACTGGTGTAGAGCCAGTCGTGGTGGGCACACCTTTAATCTTAGCACTCAGGAGGGAGAGGCAAGCAAGTCTTTGTGAGTTCAAGGCCAACCTGGTCTATAAAGAGAGTTCCAGGACAGTCAAGGCTACACAAAGAAACCTTATCTTGAAAAACCTAAAATAAATGAACAAACAAATAAATAAATATATAACTACTACTAGTAGTAGTACTACTACTACTGCTTGTTATTGCTATTATTATTATTATTATTATTATTATTATTACTGTTGCTGCTGCTGCTGCTATTGTTGTTATTTTTGTTATTATTGATGTGGGAAGACCCAGCTCATTTTGGGTGGTACCAGCACTGGCAGGTGGTCCTGCTATAAGAAAGCATGCCAGTCAGCAGTACTCACTCCTCCATGGCCTCTGCATCAGCTCGTGACTCTCCATCCCTGCTTTGGGTTCCTGCCCCATTTCTTTCAGTGACGGAAGTAAGAGAGAGAGTATGTCTTTTCCTTCCCAATCACTTTTGGTCATGGTGTTTTACAACAGCAATAGGAATGGATATGTTATTCTCCATTGCGACATGGGCCAATTCAAGGCAGATTAGAGTATGTCAAGGCAGGTTTATTGGGAAGTGTGTTTACTGGTCCCAAGGTAGTAAAGCCAGGGACGTTGACATAGGGAGAGAGACAGAGGGGAGGGGGAAGAAAGAGAGAGAAGGAGCATGTGCAGAGAGAGAGAGAGAGAGGGAGAGAGAAACAGAGAGAGAGAGAGAGAGAGAGAGAGAGAGAGAGAGAGAGAGAGAGAGAGAGAGGAGATGTTTGAATTATATAGGAAAGAACCCTGGGGGAAGCCCAACCCCTGGACTGCAAAGTTCAGAGTAGAGGGCTGAGTATGCCCGGTAGGGACTGAGGGATGCAGGGAGAACCTGGAGGCCAGGTCTGCATTAAATATGCACCTCATCCCCTTGTCCCAGGTCTGAAACCCAACAAGGAACAATAATAAAGATACCAAGAAAGCTTAAAGTCACAGTCTGCCAGAATCTAGCCTGCCAAAGGGCTCCTAACAGACAGGAAACTCCCAATTTTCCCAGAGACCTCGAAGAAGGACTGTTCACTGGCTCTTAGGCCCGACCTCTGCTCAGAGCCCACAGCTGGCTGGCTGTAGATGACTCTTTTAATACATTTCTTACCCCAAATCAAAACCAGCCTCAGTGTCTCTCTTGAACCCCAGGCTGCAAATGTGGCCCCTTGGTTCTTTTATAAGGCCACCAACTCCATCCATGACCCATGGGAGCAGCTTTGCGACCTAATGATCTCACAGAAGAGATCCCACACCTTAATTGCCAGAACCTCAGGGTATCTGATTTCAACATATGCGTTTTGGAGGAACACCAACTTTCAGGCCAGAACGTATCTAAATGTCCCACGGGTTACATGGATATGCATATATAAACACAGGACAAAGGCCATGGAAGGAAACTGGGCAGAAACAGAGATGGTTTTGTATTATATCATCTGCACCACCTTAACACTATATCATGAGAACAAGCAGGTGTTATTCGCTGGCTGTTGATAAAAGGCCTAGTGATTTGCTGCTGACAGCTCTAAGTGGGCTCCTGCGCCTGCGTCTCTCCTCACTCCTCATCTGTTAGCTCCTGTACCAGGGTTATTCCCAGCCCTTCTTCTCTCATGGTTATCCCTCCTCCTCCAAAAGCCTTGCAGTGTGAGCACTGTTATCCAGGGGGCCTGCTGAAGGGCAGCATGCTCTCCCAGAAACATAAGTGGAATTGGCTCTACAGAGTCTCCATGTATGTTAGTGCGAAAGAACTCTCATTTGAGTTTAGAAAAAAAAAAATAACTGCCAACGGCATCCTGAGTTTAGGGGGCACAGTCTGAACAGTGGAGTTGGACTGACTTGCCCTGGGCATACGCACAGAATCGTCAGGAAGATTCCATAATCACTGTGGCCACCTGTAGTTGCTTTGCTAAAGCATGACTGATGGCTTAACCAGATGACACAGATGAACTTCAGGACATTGGTCCGGTTCTCCAACACACACCGGTCACCTGCTGTGCACATGGTCATAATTGAGGTGTGGTAAAAGCAAGCCATGATGTTCATCATGTGAGGGATACGTGAGGTAGTGAGGGCATGCTTTGGGGTGGAAGTTCTCTCCCACCTCTTGGACTCTGTTGATGGTACACTCTTAGTGCTCTGTGCAGTAACCTTCGCAGAAATAAATTATATTATAATTTTATGTTATTTCCTCAGATTACCCATCAGACCACTCACTCCATAATGGCAGATAGTCCATCTGGTTTTTTTTTTTTGTTTGTTTGTTTTTGTTTTTGTTTTTTTTTTTGGTCTCTTTTCTACCATTTCTAGCACAGTTCTTGGCAAAACAACATACTCAGCAAACATGAGTAGAATAAATGCTCACCAAATTACATGTATGTGCAAATGCTTATATGTACAAGCTATATGCTATATGAACATAAACGAAATTCGCCAGTGTAACTGGTATCCTTTAGTAAAAGCTACCACTTCAGAATGAACAGCTCCTTCAAGGCCTTGTCATGATTTAAGCAGGGCTGGCATTTCAGTGTTTCGGCAGCAGTGTGGCCAGGCACACTGACCTTCATCGAGGATACCTGAGGGCTCTCCCTGCACAGGGTCCAGCAGCCACCAATAGGCAGCACTGGACTTCTGGTCTCCTCACCTACAGCTGTGCTCTGACCTTTGGCGCTGCTCAGCTCACAGACTTGTTTAGCCCTCATTACTCCACAGAAGACCTTGTCTCCTCCATAGCTGCTTCCGTCGTGTCCCACAGGCCTCACCTCCTGAGTCACAGAGAAAAATTAGATCATTCATCAGTGTGCCTTCTGGGAACCTATTGCTTGCTCTGCAGTTTTGCTACATCACACCAGGCTTCCAGCTGGGAAAGAAAGACCAGCCCCATCCAGGGTCTCCTCTATTCCCTCCTGCTCCCTTCACCCCACATTCCTCTCGAGAGACTCCCTAATTCCTTAGTTCAGTTCCTACTAAGGACAGCCCATGGGGCATCTTTCTCTACCATTACTTTCCTGTTCCTTTGACATGGAGCTAGGTGCTATCCACGCTGTGTGTGGGGAATGCTGGATGCCATCTACCCTGCAGGGCTGGAGAGCCAATCCTTTTACTTTGTGTAATTTTCAAACATCCCGGCAGGATGAGAGTGGTTAGAGCCATGTAAGCTCTTTTGCCTTCCTTTCTCCCCTTCCTCTGTCTCCCTTCCCTTCTGTGTGAAAGTAAGTGCTTTGTACACTGAAGTATTCACCCCTGCACATTATAGGAGGCAGGACAAAGTGTGCCAACAGCTTGACTTGGCCCCTCAGGGGTCACCACTCTCTTGCTTAGTTCACTGACATGTCCCCACCCTCGGCTTCCCTCCTAGCTCTGTGACCTCTGTGTAGCCGGAGCCAACATTTGTTCAGTCCTTTCCTGCCTGTTGACTACCTTGAGTGCACTGGGTTTCATAACCACCCCCAGCTTCTCTTATAGCACCAGGACTTCCTTCCTTCCACCCCTCTTTGGCTGCCTCCTGCTCGGCTACCTGGGAGTGCTGTGTCCTGGGGCGCTCACTTCTGCCTCCCACTTCTCTTGATGGCCACTTGCTGTTACACGTGTTTTGTACATGTCCTCCTCACTGTGCACACTATCCCTGACTTATATTAACTAGGTTTAATACCCTCGAGGTTTCCCAGAGCAATTGCGTCTGAGGCATCCAGGCTTCTAAGGCTTTATTCCAAGTTGGAGTACATCTTAATTTTACTAAATTTAGATGTTTGTTTTTGCTTTGTCTTGTTGCCATAGGTGTGTCTGAGAATCATCATCACTTGATGAGTTGCACACATTCTCAAAGCTCTAAGGATCCCCAGCTGTTTTCACAGTCTTCAGTCCCTTGGATGCTGAAGCAAACCGTGCTCTTGGAGGCCTGAAAGGAGCCTGCAGGGGGTCCGTGAGGGGTGTCCCAGCACCATGATCTCCTTTGATCTAGTCAGATGGCTTTACCACTCTCCTGAGCCATCTGCAAGCTGGTCCACATCTAACTGTTGCTACCTGTGCTCAGAGAGCCCAGCTCTCATTCCAACTGTAACCACTTTCCCCTACATTCTGGAAGAACTACACCCCTTGATTTGCAGCCCCTTTCTCCTGTGGACCCCTCACCTCTTACTTCCTTTATCACAAACTCTTGCTTCCCCCCCTCTTAAAAGACTCTCACACAGCACTTCAGCTCCATTTGAGGCAGGGCCCTTTTCTCGGGTCTGTGTCATTTCTGTGAGCATCTTTCTGCAATATAGAGCAGTGTGCAGCAGTTTGGGGGAACCACAGAGAAGACGCCTTTGGGATGCTCTTTGTGTGTGCAGTATCTCACCTACTCGGCTCTATGGTTCTGTAACATTTTCTTGGGTTTTATTATAGTCATACACTGTAAGGCATTTCCCTTCAAATGTATCTATACACAGATAGTTCCAGTCTTAGGATAGTGCAACTTAAAAAATTTAATGTGGGATAAAATGTCACATATTCAGAGGAAATCAAGCATCAGAGCTGCTTCTTCCTGAGAACAGAAGTATGGTATATGTGTTAGAAGAAACACTGGACAAAGTCAGTGAGCTGGAGCCCCAGGTCGGCTACCACATCTCAAGGATTGGCTAGGGATCCTCTTCTAGGTGGGTTCACTGGCGGTCCACAGGTGGGTGTAGGAAATGCACTTTGTTGTTGTTGTTGTTGTTTTTTGTTTTGTTTTGTTTTGTTTTGTTTTGTTTTGTTTTTTTTTGAGACAGGGTTTCTCTGTGTAGCCTTGGCTGTCCTGGAACTCACTCTGCAGACCAGGCTGGCCTCAAACTCAGAAATTAGCCTGCCTCTGCCTCCCAAGTGCTGGGATTAAAGGTGTGTGCCACGACTGCCCGACAGGAAATGCATTTTCAATTACTGTGGTTTATCCAGTAATGGCACGGTTGTTAGTTGAGTATCTGTGTACATAGACATTGATTTTAATGTTCATTTTCAAGGTTTGCGCACAAGTATTTAATACAAATCTGCTTTGGCAGCGTGGTTTCTCGGTGGTGAATTTTTGTGTTTAACTTCACAAGAAAGCAGCAACTCTTTTCCCCCAATATTCTCTTCTCTCCAAGTGACAGAGGAGAGCAACCCAGAGGATGGGTCAATGTATGGTGGAAGGTGTCTGAATTACTCAGTCAGGTGCCAGTCCGTTGTACCACCTATTTCTACTCTCCTAGTGTGACCTGTTGGCCATCGCTCTTCCTCCCACCCATCTCCCTCTTTCCTCCCTGGTTTCCTTGGCTGTGCAGTTGCTATTGGCCCCTTCCCGGAGCTTGTGTTCATCAGCTGTTACTGAAACAACTACTAGAAGAAACAAAGTTGTAAGAGAAAAGGATTATCAACTCATACTATGTGTTATTTACTGGTCCCTGTTTAATGGTAGGTAGCCCAGCCATGGGTGACTTAAGGACCTGACTGGACCTAACGCATTCACACTATGGCTGGGAAGTGACAAGAGGTGGACTGGGGTCCTAGTGTCTCCATCAAGACCAATCTTCCAGTGGCCAGAAGGTGTCCTACCGGACCCAGCATCTTAAGGGATGTACCATGTTTCTGTTCCCAAACCGGGAACCAAGCCTTCAACACACAGGCCTTCAGGGGATGCAAAAGATCCATCTACCAAAGATGTTTACATTTAGCATCTGTCCTGTGTTCCCTCTCTGCCTTTCTTTCTTCTTCATCTTTTTTTAAAAATGATTAAAAATTCATCCAGTGTGTTCTGATCATGATTTCCTCTTCCATTTCCTCTCACATCCTCCCCTCCTCCTCACCCGTACAACTCTCTCTCTTTGAAAACAAATATGCAAATGAAAAAGCAAACATCGGAATAAATAGATAAGTAGCAAAAAAAATTACAGGAAACAGACATACACACACACACACAAACCATAAAAACACAAAATCATAATATATAAGCAAAGCATTATGAGAAGAAAAAAATCTACAAAACCACTAGTGAGTTAATTTTATGTTGGTTATCTACTCTCTACCGTTATGCATGAGGCCTACCCTTCAGTGTGGTTAATTCACTCGGTGAGACTCCATTAGAAAAAATGGATTTTTCCTTTTCAAGTGGTTGTGAGTTGGAGATAGCTAGGGAAGAGAGATTTTGCCCAAATTCCTCTCTCAGGTCTGGGACCCCATCTGGCTTGACCTGTGCAGGCCCTGTGCATGCTGCTGCAGTCTGTGAGTTCAGGTGAGCATCAGTCCCAGGCCCTGTGCATGCTGCTGCAGTCTGTGAGTTCATGTGAGCATCAGTCCCATCATGAATGAAAGACACTGTTTCCTTGCTGTTTTCCATCCCCTCTGGCTTTGACAATCTCTTAGCTTCCTCTGTTCTTCTTCTTTTGTAATTTTATCTACTCTTACGATTTCAACTCTCATCTGGATGGGCTGAACTCCAGTCCCATGTTCCTAGTATAAATCCTAAAAGGAAAAATGTTTCTTTGATAGTTTTTAAGCCCTCTACTAGCTCTCTTGGTTTATAATGTTTAGCATTATAGTTATATGTACATTAATGAGCTATATTTCAATTTGTCCATGTCATATATTTTAATGGTCCATTCTGGTTGAATATTTGGCGCAGTAAATGATGTTATTACAAATGTACTCCCCAAACAATCGAACTTGATTTAGTTGGGTTGTTTAATTTACTTAAGAGGAGAGGTAAACCAGAGAGATACATTTATCTCTGTGACAAATTACACTAATGAAACCCCAATTTAGAGTATTAAGGTGAAGAACACAGATCTAAGCACAGTTAACAGCCACATTCACTGCCTTCCACTTAGAGTACCAAGAGGGTTTGTTGAGAGCACTTATGCAGTGAATAAAATCGCACTTCCAGCTCATACCTTCAGAAACGAAAAATAATACAGCCCATCATAAGTATATGCTTGCCAGTGAGCAGACCATTTTCCAATAGTTCTTACCTGCAGTTCCCACTGTCCAGTATAGGAAAATCAAGCTCAGTCAGATGGACTAATACACTGTAACAGCAATGCTCAGGCTTCCCTGTGCTCAGTCTGTACCCTCTGGGGAGGGCCGTATTGGGCTATCACTACACACCAGACTCTGCCGCAGTCTTAATACTTCTCCTTAGTGGAGTTCCTTGGTCTAATTGGAATATTTTGTGTATTTATGATAAGGAGTGAGAGTAGTTATTTGTTATTAAATCTTATCTTAGAGCCAGGCAGTGGTGGCCCATGCCTTTAATCCCAGCGTTTGGGAGACAGATTTCTGAGTTCGAGGCCAGCCTGGTCTACAGAGTGAGTTCCAGGACAGTCAGGGCTACACAGGGAAACCCTGTCTCGAAAAACAAAAACAAAACAAAACAAGAAAACTCATTTTAGACATCATTTCTTTCATTTTGTCCCTTGTAAGTTGCAGAATATCTATGTATATCTATTTCACACACATTGTATTTCTTCTGCCTTAAAATTTCTTCAGGAAATGATCTGATTATCTGTATTGCTCTGTGTCCATGGAAATTGACGTACTCTGTAGACTGAACTATGACAAGACTTAGGGCCAAATCTGCTGTGGATTGTCAGGTTTCATTTCATTGGCTTTTTTCTTAATAGCTTCCAAGACTATTACTCTATTTGAAACACACTTAATGCAATGATATATGTGTAAGGAAACTAACAACTGATGGGTGAGGCTTCCTCTTCAGAAGCAGGAAGTGATGTTGCACCCATTAAGCACTATACACCACTTGAGTGTTCCCAGACAGCTACAACTATTTTGTATAGAGTCTGCCTTGAACATTTTAATTGTCTACTACAGATCTTGGCATAGAAATTATAATTAAAATGGATAGTCAGATCATGTCTCTCTTTCTGTTGACATGTGAGACCTGGGAGGCAGCAAGCCCGTACCATGTCTTTACTCCTGTCTCCTCTCACCTTGATCTTGGTTTAAGCCTGAAGTTGTCTGCCCCTGGGCATCATGATATGACCAAGTCATGTATCTTGTTCTGCCCTGACTCTTTCATCTTGAAAATGGTGCTGTGGTGGTAGCTTGTTTGGGAAGGATATTAGACTAGACTAGCTATCTTCCAGGTTATTTGTGAAAATACAGTGTGTATAAATTATCTGCTACTAATGTTTCTGACACATTACCCAACGCTGAGTTTATAAGTACCATGGGAGTCCAGAAAGAAAAAAGAATGATTTCCAGGTTGGCTGTTTACCAAGGACACCCAGAGAGATTGTATGGTCTTAGCGAGTCTGAGTGGTAGCACATATTTGAACTAGGAAGCACCACCCCACCCCCAGATGGTCTCTGCTTCCTCCACCTACTGAAGCATCCACACTTCCCATGTAATCTTTACTCACACCTCTTACAAAGATGGCATGTCATCCTGCCCCGGCAACTGAGCTGGGCTTTCCAGAAGTCTTCAAGCATGAGGAGCGGGAGGCACCAGGGTTCGCTCAAGGGGAACATGGTGAATTGATGCCAGACGGTGGCAGGTGGCTATTTTCACTTAGCAGTTAGTGGCAAATGAAAGAGGTGTGTGGGTATCCTTCTCCCCAGAGGCCATTCATTTCTCTCCAGCTGAAAGAGCAATGGGCTGATCTGAGGCAGGACCAAAAGTTCAAAAGAATTATGACAGATCAGCCCAGCACCCCTGAGTTTATCTGAATAACAACGCATAAGCGCCATTCAGTGTTGACAAAGCTCTACCAGCTGTGAAGGATGAAGCAGAGACTTGGAGCTGAGCACAGAGGGCAATGACGCTGCTTAAATGTGCACAGGTCTGGATTAAAGTGAAGTAGCTCTTGGACTGCTCATGTCTTCTTAATTTTTAACTACGGCAGAGACTAGTCTCCATGACGCACGCAGGTAATCCTTGGGAGTCCAGAAATTAAAAAAAAAAAAAAATGATTTCCAGGATGGCTGTTCACCAAGGACACCCAGAGACTGTATGGTTTTAGTGAGAGGTCAGGGAAAGGAAGTGCCTGACTGTACACTCAGAACTCACGATTGTCTGGTAAATAGGACCCATGAGCCTCCTGACTGCAGCGCAGGGCAGCAGAGCCAGGGCTTCCTTTTGACCTCTCTCCTCACCCCCACCTTTGCATCACTATTAATTCAGGCTCAGTCAACCTTTTCCTCACACCCCCTCTTCCACTTCCTTCTTTGTCTCCTTCCCCTTCCAACTCCTGCCCAACTACACCAAAACAGTAACAGGACTTTTATCTACCAACAGTTCAGTGCTGTGGCCCACAGTGAGCAGGTGACACTGACTCTTTGTCCTAAATTGAGATCTAAAGCAGAAAATCACTATTGCTATTGAGTGTCCAAACATAAACTCACTTGCAGTGATTCAAGGGAAGTAACCTGATCCGACTCCAATGTTATCATCTTGCCACGAGAGTCGGGACTGTAAATTTCATTCTTTCATTCATTTATTCTTTTTGTTTGAGCCATTTTATAACCTTTGGACTGTCTTTATATTTATTTTTCACTAGTACCCTGGTATGGGAAAAATGATTCATGCTGGGTGGGGACTCCTCGTTCTGCCTTTGCCTTTCCTTGTGAAGTCAGATACCCGCAAGAAAGGGCTAGGACCACAGCGTGCATTAGCCGATGCCCAGCGTCCTGTAATCTCCCTCTCCGTCTGTGCCTCCATTTCCTGGCCATCTAACATATCAGCATGTGCTTTTCTGCCACGCTGTCAGGATCAAAAGTCAGCAGAGATGATTCAGGCTCCATGTCTATTATGAAATAATTGTCTTATCTGCATGATAATACACACATATATTCGGACTAAATTATCTACCTCCTAAGTACTCATTCATGCTTCGGAGAAGGTGATGAATGCGCCAGATGCTTACATGTGGTGAGATCACTAAGAGGGGTGGAGCGGGGCATCTTGCCAACTGTTTGGGTGGCTATTCGTCAGGAGAACGAGTCATGCCTGCAGCCCCGGCTGTCCCATTCCTGATACTGCCTTTAATGTGTTTCATTGGAAGGAGGCCAAGGGTCTTACACCAAAATTCAGTCCATTTTCCCTGCTGTTGACAGTGGCCTATTTCTAATGCTGCTTTTCTCTCTCTCCTGTTCCAGGCTACCTGTGTCTCCCCAGGTATGATACTGTGCTTTGTTTCAAAGCTAGGACATTACGCTATTTTAGATTCTTTATTTGATTCTTGAAATGTTCACCCAAAATGTACTATGGTGTCTGGGGAAGCCTTCACTTACAGACAAGGTCATCGTCTACTTTTCTTGCAATCTGTATCAGTAAACTGAGCTCTCACCAACTCAATGCTGGGCTGAAGGCTTTACCAATGTATCATGTTCACATTTGATGCTGGAAGGGAGGAGAGAGGGCACGCTCGGTTGTGGATAGGACCACAGAACTCAGGTTGGTGTGAGTAGAGCCAAGGCCACACTGGAGCCATCTGCTAGGCTCTGAGGGAGTTCAGTGGGCCGGCTGCTCTGCAAGCTTGTGATGTGAGAACTATTGTGTTGCCATGCAGTGGGCAGGATGGCGCCCTAACTCCTTGGGTAGCTTTTGTGTTCTTATGATGAACTGAGCTGACCTTACCTCTCCTGCTGTCCTATTGTCTTAACAAGGAGTAGTGGGGCTGGGGAAGCCTGGGGAAGGCTGATCTAAAGTAAGCGGAAACCCAGGGCAGCTTCTCCAAGACAGTCTCCAAGGCGATCTCTAGGGCAGGCTAGGCTGTCTGCTTGGATCTGGCAGCAGCAACAAGGGGCATGTGAAGACTTAGATGAAAGGCAGCCGCGTGGTGCAGGCAGTGGGAATGGGGAGCTGTATGTGTTCTGCATTCTGCAGTATGATGTGCTAAGCTATATGTGTGACCTTGACAGCCATGGAAGAATTGTCTGGCTCTGTGACATGGGAGGGGTTTAGTCGTTACCTCTATTTGCTAAATTGGGGCCAATGTAGATGAGGACACTGGGTTATTTAGAGTGTTTGTTTATCTGCCAAGTTTAGTGATCAATGCAGGGCAGGAGGCCAGGTGTGGTCACATGTCAGCATTGTGATCTGGAAGTGTGGAAATTTCTAGTTTCCACTTTCATCTATTTTTACGACCATCTTTATTGGGTTTTCTATGAGTCTGGAACATGCAAACTGTGTGATTCAGAGTGAAACTTTATAACGTTTAATTCATCATCCTGAAACTGGGCAAATTTTTTTCTCTAATCACACATGGAACAAGTGTGGAGGGCACTTTGAACTCAGCGACTCCCTCCCTTCCCTTGGGTGCTAATGAAATAATGCTAATGAATAGCGCCTAGTCTGGAGGCCTGTGTGTTTTGAGTCTCTCCTTTTCTCAACTTGGTGTGCTGTTCCCAAGTAATTTTTAAAGAGTTCAAAGCATTTGGGAATTGTCTAAATGTATTTTAAAATAAAATGCCAGTTGAGAAGCAAAATCTCAACCTGGTGTCTAAAGTGAGGAGATGGCTGAGGGGAAAGTTTTTTATTGAAGATATGGAATAAAGCACATCCACGGACACTGCAAGAGTCCAGAGCATGGAGAGAAAGTGGAAGAGCAGACATGTCCAGTAGACTGAACCAGGCCATAAGAGGAGAGAGAGCAGCGTGAGGGAGAGAGGAGGATCAAGGGAGGAGAACAGAAGAGAAGATCAAGAGAGTGCACGGCTGAAATGGCAGGGCTCTATCGGAACCTGAGGCTGGGGGAAAGGAAGATATCAGTGGGGATTGTGGGGGGGGGGAGTTTAGGGGAGGGGGTGGGGTCAGAAGAGCTGAGAACTGAGTGAACCTGGAGGCCAGCATGCGCTTTGTTGTGACAATAGTCACCATGCTGATGTATGATGTTTCCGTTAACACGAAGTCAGAAAAATCAGCTTAGTAACAGGGTAATCACTTTTAGAATCTTCTGGCATTTGTAAAGAGGAGGAAAGATAGGTAGGAAAGACATGTCTAAGACTGAAAGCTGTGCCACACTCAAACATTATTTCTCTGAAATAAGCTCTTTGGGAAAAATTCAAACCATCTGGGCTAGATTATAGAATGTAAGCACAGGTTGGAAAGAGGTCTTTGGGACATCGGAATGAATACTTCTGGAATTTTATAATCTCACTGTCTCCATATCTTTACAGATGAAATAAAACAACCCCCTCTGGTTTGACTATTTATGTTTTCCTCGGTTGGGGAGAGGTGGTCAGGTGAGGTTGGAGGGGCATGTGAGAGGTGACATGAAAGGAACTCCATGTGATTTTTTTCTTTTATTTTCATATCTCAATTCCCTGGCCATTCCCTTCAGTTCTCGAGGTGTTGACAGCTGGAAATACACTGAACTGCAATCCACTTTTCAGAAGTTGTTGATATTTCCTAACTGAGGTTCAGGGCTGTGACTTGGTCTAGGTGAAAATGTGCCAAGGTCTTGGGTCTCCTGTGCCTCGTCCAGGTTTATTATAGTTTCAGTAACACAATGGCAGGGGAGGGAAGCAGACTGCTGCCCGGAGCCCCGTGCTGAATGAGTCTCTTATTCTCAGAACAGCTCGCCATAGACCTGCAAAGCCACCAAGCCGTCGTTCTTTCTTTTGAGTCATATATTTGTTTGAGTTCAAAAGCTGTTGAGTGTTAGAGATCTAAAATATTCTTTCTACAGAGTTAATAGCCACCTGTACTATGAAAAATTACTCTAACTAATGTTACCAAAAAGCCAGTGGGAAAAAAAGCAAGCCAGCAGATCTAGGACCACACAGTGATCCTGGTTAGCATGGCTCCTGTGTTATTGGTTAGAGCTTAACGCCCTCGCATTGAAGGATTGGTCATCAGCCCTATTAGGAGATGATGAAACCTTCTGAGGAAGGTAGACTCTAGGGAAGGTTAGGTCATTCTGTGTGTACTCTTACGGGTAAACGGGGGTCCTAGTCCCTTCTTGTCCTCCGTTGCTTCCCAGCTAACAAGGTGAATTCAAAGTTTGTAAGCATGGTATGCTGCCTCTCCACAGGACCAAAAGCAAGAGGGCCAGTGAGCCATAGACTGAGTACTCAGCTTCGTGCTAAGGTAAATCTCTTTCTTTCCTTCTTCCTTCCTTCCTTCCTTCCTTCCTCCCTTCCTTCCTTCTTCCTTTCTTTGTTTCTTTGTTTCTTTCTTTCTTTCTTTCTTTCTTTCTTTCTTTCTTTCTTTCCTTCTTTCTTTCTTTCTTTCTTTCTTTCTTTCTTTCTTTCTTTCTTTCCTTCCTCCCTCCCTTCCTTCCTTTCTTTCCTTCTTCCTCCCTTCCTTCCTTCCTTTCTTTCTTTCTTTCTTTCTTTCTTTCTTTCTTTCTTTTCTTCTTCCTTACTTCCTTTCTTTCTTCCTTCCTTCCCCTTCCTCTCCTCCTCCTCTTCCTTCTTCTTCTTTTGAGACAGGGTTTCTCTGTGTAGCCCAGGCTGTCCTAGAACTCACCTTGTAGATCAGGCTGGCCTCGAATTCACAGAGATCTGCCTGACTCTGCTGCATGAGTTCTGGGATTAAAGGCATGAGCTACTACCACCCAAACAATATTTCTTTTTTATAAGTTTACTATAAGGTTTACTATAAACATCACTAATAATAAACTATAGGTTCTGCAGTAGATTGAATGAGAAATCTCCCCCATAAGCTCAGGCATTTGAAGTCTTGGTCCCAGTTAGTGGTGCTGTTTGGGAGGCTTATTGAAACTTTAGGAGGTGTATCCTTGCTGGGGGAGGTACGCCTCAGGGGGGTGGGGTTAGTTTTGTAGTTAGTCTTTGCCCCACCTCTCTCACTCTATGCGAATGAAACATCACCCCTGCTCCTGTATGTGACTGACAATATCATCAGCCAGTTTCTTGAAGGACTCTAACCTTCTGAGCCATAAACAAAAGCAAGCCACTTCTTCCTTAACTGTTTTTGATAATGGTATTTTGTCACAGCGATAGAAAGCAAACTAATCCACAGGCAATTTGCCATAGTAAGACAGTCAATAGGAGGAACATATTTTATTTTAGTGACTATGAGCGCTGCTGTTGGTCATTATTGTGATGTGTGGCTCTGAAAGATGGGGAAGCAGAGTGTGATAGTTCATGCTCACAAGCTAAGTGCTTAAGAAACTGAGGGAGGAGGAGAGGTCATAGTGAAACCTTATCTAAATATCTAAAAAAAAAATAGAGGAAGGGAGAAATGAATGGGTGAAAGGTTCCAGTAATATTTATCTAGTTATAGACTCTAAATTATATATTATACATACACATAATAAAATAAAAATATATAGCCCATGTGTGTGTAATAAATAATATAAACAAATTTATGAAGTGATAAAAGCTTGGTCTACTTGTATACAAAAATAATTAAGTAAGGGATAAAAGTCAAATACAAGCTATAGTTAACATGAGAAGTTGCTAAACACACAGTTGTTGATTGAAATATAATGAAGGAGAACTCAAAAACATATGTGCTTCTGAATTCTGTCAATGGGACCCATTATTTCCCTTGTGCATGTCAAAGATAGATTATATTTTGCCTAAAATACTGAAACCATAATGAATGTCCTCAAACTCATGGGTTGCCTTTTCCTAGTAAAATGCCTCCAGTAAAGGCAAATATGTTTGTTAAGCAACTAATGTCTACAAATCATGATGCTAATTATGAGGAAAGATAGGATTTGTAAGGTACCGATTTTGTCCTCATGGCTGGGGAATACCAAGGCAGGAGAGAGAAGCTCCTGCTGTAAGGAGCCCAGGCTGGTGAGCCTTGCAAGAGAAACCTGCAGCTTCACAAAGCAGAAGAAAACAACAGTTTGTAGGTGCTTACCTGTAGATTCATACGGAGGAGTTGGCTGAAGAATAAACAAGAACTTGGAAGACTGGGAAAGCCTTTTTGGTACCAGAACCAAAATGATAACTTAGGGTGCAGAATGGGAAATACTCAGGTAGACTTGGACTGATCAAATTCCAAAAGAAGAGTGAGGGAAAAACAATAATTAGATAAACAACGGAAGATTTTCCTGAGCTGAAAGTACACACACACACACACACACACACACACACACACACACACAAACCCCGAGTCTGCTGTTCAATAGAATTAAATGAGTCCAGTTGGGAGTGATAAGGGCTTCTATTGCTGGGGTGAAACACCACAACCAAAGTAACTCGAGGAGGAAGGGGTTTACTTGGCTTATACTTCCATATCACTGTTCATCACTGAAGGAAGTCAGGACAGGAACCCAAACAGGGCAGGAATCTGGATACAGGAGCTGATGTAAGGGCTATGGAAGGCGCTGCTTACTGATTTGCCTCCCAGGGCTTGCTCGGCCTGCTGTCTTATAGAACCCAGGATCGCTAGCCCAGGGGTGGCACTACCCACAATGCACAGGCCACTTCCCCATCAATCACTAATTACAAAAATGCCCTACAGGGTTGTATATAGCTCAGTCTTAGAGAGGTATTTTCTCAATTGAGGCTCCTTCCTTCTCAGATGACTGTAGATGGTGTCAAGTTGGCATAAAATGAGTTAGGAAAAAGAAATAACCATGAAAAAAATATTCAGACTGGGCTCAGATTTTGTCCCATGACCTAGAAATATTTAGAAATATTGTGAGACATCTCATCATTCACAATACAATAACCTGTCTGGGTAATATTGGATTAGATAATCTGATGGAATGAAGGAGGTAAAATCAGTGAATTATAGGAATTTAATGCAATATCACCCACCATATCAGCTAGCTTGTCCTGGATTTCCCAGAACTTTGTCTAATTTTGCACCAAAAGTTCTATTGTCTGGACAGTTCCTTAGTATCAGGCAAGCTAGTACCAATGGTCTTCCTAAAATATGCCTCACATGAAGAAACCTGAGGTGAAGCACAGTAGAGGCTGTGACGAGGGGGCTCTTAAACTGGGCTTTTGCTTTTCTCTCCCGTGTGCTTTGCTTTGGAGAACTTATGTCTTGAGATGACTTCTACAGTTACGTTTGCATTGGGGTAAGGAGTCACTTACTCGCACTTAGTGTGTAGAAGCCAGAAATGCTGCTATACACTCTACAGCTCATCGAAAAAATCCTGTAGAGTGAGTGTTATCTTCCCCCAAGTGTTACTGGTGCTAACACTGAGAAATCCTGACTTTGGGAGGAGAATGAGGGGCAGAGAGAGCAGCATATTACCAACCTCGATAATTTGTATATTCAGCCTACATATGTGAGAGCTCGTGAAAGAGTGTTTTGAATGGTAAGGACTTACAGAAGCTCATGAAGTAGAAGGAACACTACAATAAAACCTCAATGAGCTGCGGATATGAACCTCCCTCTATAAAGCCTAGTCACAGTGGCAGGGACAGGAGGATGACAGAGACCAATGTGGCATTGAGACTTTTTAAAAGGTCTCCATTTAGTGTGATAGGATGGAGATGATCAGGGCATTAGGCACTTTAGAGAAGAAAGTCTACATATTTAATTTTCCTTTGATAATGAAAAGCATCCAAAACAATAATTGCCAGGACAGGCTGATGGTAGAATGGAAAAGCATATGCAAACTCCCATACTAGCAAAAGAGTGCAAGGCATTTGGTAGCCACTTGATCAGATCTGTGAAAGTTAGAGACCAATGTAGGCTATGGGAGAAGAGCCAACTCCTGTTTGCCATAGTCAACTGGGGTTTTTAAGACAGTGGAATGTTACTGTTTTTTCTATGTGTTATTAAAGGGTAAAACATCCATAGCCTTTTAGTAAGTGTAATGGTTACTATTATCAACATAACATTATCTCAAATCACACTTAATAGAAGTGGAAAGACCCAACCTAATTGGGCAGTACCATTCCCTAGGCTAGGGTCCCGGCTGAATGAGAAGTCTAGCTGAGCCCCCAACATTCATCATTTGATGCTATCTGACTGTGGGTGCAAGGTGACCAGCTCCCTCAAGCTCCAGCAGCTGCAAAGGACGGACCTGCAAACGGTGAGCCAAAATAAACCCTTCCTTCCTTACGTTTGTTTCTTGTTGGGAATTTTGTTCCAGCAATAAGACAGGTAAAGAAGACAACAAATGGGGCTGGTGTAATGGCTCAGTAAGTAAAAGCACCGACTGCTCTTCTGAAGGTTGTGAGTTCAAATCCCAGCAACCACATGGTGGCTCACAACCACCTGTAATGAAATCTGATACCCTCTTCTGGTGTGCCTGAAGACAGCTACAGTTACTTATTTATAATAATAAATAAATCTTTAAAAAAAAATGCCTGGCAGTGGTGGGGTATGCCTTTAATCCCAGCACTTAGGAGGCAGAGGCAGGCAGATTTCTGAGTTCAAGGCCAGCCAGGTCTATAGAGTGAGTTCCAGGACAACCAGAGCTATACAGAGAAGCCCTGTCTCAAAAAACCAAAGAAGAAGAAGAAGAAGAAGAAGAAGAAGAAGAAGAAGAAGAAGAAGAAGAAGAAGAAGAAGAGGAAGAAGAGGAAGAAGAGGAAGAAGAGGAAGAAGAGAGAGGAAGAAGAGGAAGAAGAGGAAGAAGAGGAAGAAGAAGAAGAAGAAGAAGAAGAAGAAGAAGAAGAAGAAGAAGAAGAAGAAGAAGAAGAAGACAAATACATAAATACATGTGGTTTAGTTCAAGATCTTTAATGAGAAAGTACAATATTTTATCACTTTTCCATCTCCTAAACCAAGCAAGTAGACCTCTGGGCACAGTTCTGCCCAGACTTGTCTTTGTGCACAGAGCCAGATCTTCATGAGGGTAGGAATCCACTTTTTCTCACTGATGACCCCATCACCCATGACCTATGCATCGTTACTAAACAAACATAAACAACAGCCTCTTGGTCTATAATTAGAGACTAGCTTTGAAGATAAGAGAGCTCTTGGCAACACAGAGCTATGGACAGTCCTAGAAGCTGTATGCTTTCCTGCAGTCTAGTGGAGAGGAAACGGAGCAGAGTGTAAGGCAGAAATGAACAGCCTGGCAAACCGGGGAGGCTGACTTGAAACCGGCCTGCACCCCATGGGACAGGATGCAAAGCCTAGGGAAGAAATGACCGAAGTTGGAAGATTTAGCAAACAAGAAAACAGAACACCTAGTAAAGTTGAGATTCAGGTATTTTTGCACACGTATATCCCTCAAGTTGTAAAGAATACACTTTTACTAAAAGAATATTCATGGTTTACCTGAAGTTTAAGTTTCAATGGAAACCCTGCATTTTGCTGGGCACTTTCCCCCTATCCTATATGATAAAAGGAATATTTTCTGAATGGGAGAATATGGTTAAGAAAAAGAGTTACTTCCTCCCTTTTGAGTTATTCAAATATAAAACTTGGGTTTTAGTAACAAGTATCTGCTAAGTTTTTATTCGTATGTAGTTTATTTATTTTACTTGATGTCCTTTTCTAAGGGACCTTGATCCCATCTTCCATAACTATTCTCAGAAAGTCAACCTCTACTTCGTCAAGGAGCTGTGGTCAGAGTGGCGAAGGTGAGTTATATTTACACAGTGCTGTCCCCTCTGTGTTCATCCAATGCTCATGACAATGCAGCAGCCCACCTCCTCAGTGAGCTCAAAGAGTGACGCTGGCCTTCTGATGGCTGCTGTGCTAGCTTGATGCAATCGAGGAGATGCAGGCTAAGACTCGAAAGTTGCATAGAGATGGCCTGGATTGCTAGGGGCAGAGCAGCAGCACCACAGAGTAGGGTGAGCTTGCACGGTCTTTCTTGGGGGCAGGGCACATGCGTGGTTCCTGTGGAGCAGATGTAGACTGCTAGACGTAGACTGCTGTAGTCATAGAGCTAGTGAAGTTCTGCAAGAGCAGAGGGATTCCTACAGCGATCTGGCACATGATGGATGTTTAAGAAACCAGGGGCTGTACAGGAGGCTGAAAAAGTAAAATGTAGAGCCTACCACTTGGATGAGGACTCCTCATGAGGACTCCTAGGAAGATCCAACCGAATATTCACACTATAATCTGAAATGTCCAAGAATCTCAAAGCCAGGCCATGTCTGATCTAAATCCTGGTCCCTAAAACTATTCACTGTGTGACCTCCTTCAGGGCCATGTGACTGATGGTGGAGGTCATGAGAAATATGGCAACAGTGTAGCATTTCTTAGCTTTCAGAAGCCAACGTTTGAGTCAAAATCAGACAAAGAATTTCTGGAAGTCCTCTCCCAGGTGCATATCATGACATCATTGCAACCCTGAGTCTGAATGTACATCACACAGCTTCTAACAAGTATGCCAACACGGCATTCACCAGCGAGTGCTGCCTCAAACAGCTTGGGTCAGATTCTAATTGTTCATTATGATTGCAGCATTCTTCTTCCTATATACAAAATCTCTCACAAACCATAAAGGCTTATAGAAAACAGAGATTTGAACAGCCTTCAGCACGTATCGAATTAGAATGTCTATGTATTATATTATGTTAGAATGTCTGATTTCAAAAATTACTGGTGAATTGAATTCATTCACTGAATTTTTTCTTAGGATTATGAAAGAATTACTAAGAGCCTGTGAAGTTCCCCTAAATATGTATCTCCTGAGTTATACTATACACTATTCAAATGTCACATTCTTAGCATGGGCAATTATAAATGAAAATATTGATCAACTCCAAATGACATTGAAATACTCTGTGTCCTGCAGTATCAAATATTCAGTCAATATTGAATTCTGTGTGTAAAAATTACCAAGCAGCTTTATCTTATTAGTGTACAAATTTGTTTTAAACTTTACTAAATGATAAAATTATCTTCATACAAAAATTGTGTTAAAATATTTTTTAGATATTTAAGGAGTTTTATTTGAGTTCTTAAATATGGATTCAATAATTAAAATGAAAATGTTATTAGAAAATAAAATAAATTTCTTCATGATACAATATCAGTAAACATTTAATTTGCATGCCAATTTCATATGCTGGGGTCGTATAAGAACTTCCTTGACACAAAGCACTTGCAATGGGAACTATTTTAAGGTGCTTTGATCTAGCTCATATATAACTCACATATGTTTTTCTGTCCCTCTTCCTATTGGTCTAAGTCAGGGAAATTGAAGGGTGATGGAGAGACGGGGAGCTGGCCTTTGCGAGGTACAGCCACAACATTGCTAGTGAGCGAGGGAAGTGAGGCAAAGGCATCAAGCAAAGGTGGAAGACACCTTCATTTCATTTGATTTACATAAGATGCCTGGGGGAATTTCCATGATGGATCGTTGACCTGCAGTCTTGTATCTGATGCTCAGTCAATCAGTACCAAATACTTGTTGTCATTTTTAAAACTAGTTTTGTGACATATGCTAATATTCTACAGTGTGTTTCATTGACTCAACTATCACTTCATTAAGTGATATCAAACTATGCACTTTCCTATAGTTGGCATACTTCACTCAGTACTAACCTGCGGATATCATCCGTGTTGAAGCCTACACTGGAACTCCTTCATACCCACAGCAGCTTGATATCTCATGGTGGGAGCATGTAGCACTGCAATGATTGATTCTCATGTCTGTAAATATTTGGATTACTGGCATTTTCTGCTGTGTGCATTGCTGTTTTGAACTTTTTGAAGGGGCTTATGTGTAAGCGTTTTTTGAGGGTGTGTAACTGAGACCAGGATTGATGGATTTGGGACGTCACTTTCAAAACTGCTACCAACTCACTTTCCAAAGCAGTGGAATTATAATTCCAACCTTCTTATCCATTTGTCATGGTTTATGTTAAATAGATGACCCAATGATCCCCCGAAGCTCATGACAAATTCTTATGGAGCAAACTCAGCCTATGGGTGCTGGGGCACATACAAAGATGCAGAAGACCTAATGAGTCCTCTGTTGGCCCCACTCCTGCCTCTATCTCTATTCAGAATTTTGCTCTCCAGTCTCTAGGCGTGTGTGGCTTGGCTGTAGCTTCTTTCCTGTTCAGCTTGCCGGGAATGGGGGCTGTCACTCAGGAAAGCATGTTGTTTAGAATCCGTTTAAATAAATTATACCATTCTGAGATGAGTTTGATTTCCTAGGCAAGGTTCTCCCTAGTGCTTGCAACAGGGATTTGAGGGCCTCCCCCTGTTTCGACTCTCTAGCCAGCATCAGTATCCTGGGAGCTTTCTCCTTTTAACATTCATTCTGATTTATCTCTGTAAGGGTCACAGATAAAAGGCCTTTCAGGTAAGATCATATGAAGACCTTACACGTGTTTAATGCACATTTAACAACTTGAATAATTGTATTCTGTGCGAGGTCAAGTTCAACCTTCAAAAATCATGTTCACTTTCCTTATCAGTTACTCTGTGCACACCAGTGTTGGGCTGCATAACAACCCAGAAGGTTTCTGACAGAGTCATACCATCAGAAAAACTGCCAACGTGGACCAAAATGGACCCAGAAAGGATGGATGAAAGCAGAATCTTGGACTCCTTAAATTCTATAGACAGGAAGTAGGCTGCTCAAGCGATTCAGCTGCAAACACATGCTGCCCTTCCAGAAAATGGGGGTGGCTATGAGAGGAGACTGGGGACCAAGAAGTACAGAGAATCATCCCAGCCTAGAATAGAGTACAGATGGCCTGCTCTATCAGAAACTGTTTGGAACCAGAGGTCCTCTGTTTCCTTCTACTTCTCCCCTGGGACAGTGATATTCCAGACTCTTATTGACTGCCTGTCATATTGCCTGTTCCTCCTTTAAGGGGGGCACATTGTTCTGTAACCGGACAGCTTCACTTACAGAGGAGAATTTTATGCAGAGATTCATCTACTCTCTATTTGAATGAGGAGACTTGGAATATTTAAGCTGGTGAGGCTTGGATATGATTCAGCCTTGAAGGTGTAGTGGGTTCCAGCTGGAGCACAGCAGTATGGTGAGTGTTCTTTGCGAGAAGGATGGGAGTGACTCCCCAAGAGTCGGAGGGTAGACTGTAGATTGAATAACAAGCACGCTCAGATCCTGATCTCAGAAGTCATCACTGTTAGTTACCTCCCATGAGAAAGGAGACTTTGCAGGTAACTAAGGTAAAGGTCTTAGAGACTATCTGGAATTATTTAGATGGGACCGTGATAGCAACGGTCCTTATGAGAAAAAGTAGGAGGAGTCAAAGAGAGATCAAAACGATGTGGCTAGGGGCCAAAGAACCTTTGAATCCTCTCTAGAATGTGGAAGAGATAAGAAACCTCCTTGGAGCCTTCAGAAATAACCAAGTTTTGTTTTGTTATGTATATACTCTTTCTCTCTATATATATAT
This sequence comes from Mastomys coucha, assembly GCF_008632895.1. Lineage (NCBI taxonomy): Eukaryota > Metazoa > Chordata > Mammalia > Rodentia > Muridae > Mastomys > Mastomys coucha. The sequence continues at coordinate 27,584,078 of NW_022196896.1, read as the reverse complement.
ACATCTATATATATACCTGTATATCCTATAATGCTTGTATGTATATATAAGTTCTACCTATGTGTTTAAATATACAGTTATATATTATTTTATATATTAATAATGTATTATAAATATATATTATGTAAGCACATATAATACATATAAATAATATATAAAGTATATATAAATATAATCTGCTCAGTTTATTGTTACTTACATGAATGTTTTCAGGCCTGATCTTTTGTCACTGGACAACCAATTTGTGTGCTCTTCCCTGGGGAGGACCACCTCTCCCACCCCCAGATTTCCTCCATTGCCCATAGTTCTTTGCGTAGGCTTGGGGGCCTCCTGGGCTTTTCAGCATCTGCATTGGCGTGTCCATTGGTGGTGTCCTTGTTTGGCTCACATTTGGGTAGTCATGCTGGTGATACGTTATGGGTGTAGTTTCTGATGTTACTCGGAGACACAGTCTCAGAGAAAACCCGAACAACCTTTTCTGAAGTGAGAATCTTCCTGATCTCAACCTTCCAAGATTAATTGGGTTCTTCCAGAAGGCAGTATGTTTGTGCTTTTTAGAAATTTGTTAGAGCAGCAGTCAGACACTGAACCAAGTTCATGAAATGCTTCTGTACATTCAGGAAATATAGCCAGAGGAGAAGAGTGAATGAGAAAGAAGCCTTCCCCAGTTGGATTCTTTTCATCTGATCCTAAGTGTATAATACATTAGTATTCAATGTTCACCATCTTAAACAAAATAATGGCTTTACACAAATAGAAAAAAGAAGCTGGGTTGTTTAAAGTTCTCGTAAAAAAGTATTTTTAATTTACTATCTGGGATAGGATTCTTCTAATTCTATTAAAATATTAAATTAACTCAATTGACAGAAACAAACAGACAGACAGACATTTCTTCCAAGAAAACCCAAGTTTTTAAGGAAAGAACGTAACCATGAGGCACAAAATGTTCTTTATCAAAATGGCAATGCCATGTTATTAACATTCCATGAAGTCATGCTGGGGAAAGGTCGCTGACGTGGCCCTGGGAGGCTTGCCTTTTCGAGGGCTACTTCTAGAGAACGAGTTTGGGGGTTTTATCATGACATAAGGAAAGTGCGTGAGCTTTGACTTCAGGGAATTTGGAAATTCCTTCAGCCTGTGGTCTACCCTCTGGCCCTCAGAAGTTCACCTACATCCTAAAGACAGCCTTGCGTGCTTCCTCCTTGGTTATATCAGATGTGCTGGTACAGTGCCTGACTCATCTGTCCGTAATGAGGATGTGTGCCCTTGTGAATGGCTTTTACGTGAAAATTATATGGAACCATTATAGTCCTGATGTTCTAGAAGTGACTAATGGGCATCATAGTTTCAGGTTGTTTTGCTTTCCATTGGACAATGGATTGTATTTGTGAGGTGTGTGTGAGGCAGTCTAGAGAGGAAAGCAGGTATGTAGGGTACATATGTGATTATGTACAATATCATAAAGATTCTGAGCTGGGCAGGCAGAGGGAATGCCTGCTTCCTTCCGCTCTTGGGATGAGTTATTGCGTACTTAGTGTCGACAAATAACATTGCTTTACTCCTTCTAGTTCCAGAGTTAGAATTCAACCTGGGGCCCCTGGGTTGATAAGACATTTATTTGTCTTTTCTGGACATTCTAAGAAAAAGTGTCCTGTTTGCTTTTTCCAACCAAGAAAACGATGCCCTGCCTTATGGGTCCTTCTCTATGTTTAAGGCCAGAAACCATAGGATAAAAGTTTCTTATATCAGACATGCTAAACCTGACTCGTCCATCTTCCCTCCCACATCTGAGGTCCTTTGTGATTATCTGTAAGAGCTGGAATGGCCTCCCCACGTTGGAACCCTCTGATCAAAAGCCCCATTTCTACGTGTAACTTTGTTTCTCTGTTTTCAGGGCTCCAGACTTTGGCATCTCTGGGAGACTGTTACTCTGCTTCAGAGTGGTGCTGCTGGAGGTAGCAACATTGTGCAGGAAAACCAGTGAGACCCAAGGGAAGCAGAGCCTGAGGGGTTACTGCAGTGGATGCAGAGGTGCTAAACCAGAAGTCTGAGTGAGTGTAGAGGGAGAAATACCTGCATGCTGCACAGAAGCATGGGAAAGGGACCTGAGACTTGGTGTATGACAATCCAACTTTTTTGCTCATCAAAAATCTCAAAATTCTTCTAGGTCATGCTGGGCGTTACATTTTTCCTCTGCATATATCTTACTATATGCAAAATGACAATGTATAGTTTTACTAAAGTAAGTAAAGCAGTCAGAAAATCACCTGCTCTGTTGAAGTTGGCATCTGGAGCCACATAACACTCTATCCCCCAGCCCATGTGGAAGCCTGAGTTATTTTAGTGGGAAAACCTTGTGGTTAAAGCTGTTTTGCATAAAGCCTTTCTAAGCAGTGCACAGAGTGGCAGTTTGTGGTCCAGACTCTTTACTGATAGCTTTCTTCCTGAAGACAGGCTCCGTGAGGAGAATGTGGCTGTCCAAAGCCTGCGGGTCTCATCCAGTCTTTCTCAAATCCTGAAAAGAGATAGTTCATTATAATGTCCTCGCTGGTGGGGAGGGGAAGGAGTCATTTTTCTGCCATTGGGTTGAGATTTACAGCAAATGGGATTCAGAGGATTACAGCATGAAGGAAATGTCAATGTTAAATCTATAGACGGTCCCTTTAGTGCCTCATGTCATAAATTAAAAGCAAGCACAAGTGAGAAGGCTTGGTGAAGGGGACACTGGGAAGTGCCCGGGTGGATCTGTGTTTGCTTTTCTTTCTGGAACACACATGCTTGGCTGCCTGGTTCATTGCCCCCTGGCCCCTCCCCCAGGAAGAAGCCACTGCATCTGTGTGTCCTGGCTCGCTTCAGCTCCCTCGGCCACCTTAGTAACGCTGTTTCCGCAGCTTACTGCAAGGCCAGCATCAGGTGTCACAACTGCTGGGGTGATTGGGTTAATGGCCAAGGCATTTTCCCCAGAGAAGCAGCGACAGACAGGCTTGCCTTTGTCTGTTCTGAGAGAAGTCTGAATTTAAAACTTTGTCCCAGACAATGTGCCGGGACCCCTGGGGTTTGGTTGTTTGGCCACCGCTCCTTCTCTGCAGTGTCACTAACTCTGTTAGGAGGAACTGGATCCTGGGGCTCCTCTTGCTTTCATTCGGAACCCAAGTTTGATTTGAGTCCATGAAGTCAGTTCTGTGAATGAACCGTTTCTATTGGACAAGAGATTGTGACCTCTCTCCACAAGTGTTGATCCTGAGCCCTCAGTGCGTGGGAGGTATGGCAAGGGCTGGGAGTGCTTGTTTTAATCTCTCCTCTTCCTCCCCCAACCCCATCCCTGCCATACTAGAGTGGCTCTGATCTACAGGTGCGGCCCTGTAGCTATCACCTTGTTGGTAAGGGTGACAAATACTCTGTGTAGTATTCCTCAGTTGTACACAGGAATATGTGCATTATAATCTTTGGTCAGTTTATCCTCATAAATGCTCCAAAACTGTATCTGTATGTGTGTGTGTGAGTATGGATGTATATTATGTTTGTTCACATAAATATGTGTAGATGCCAAAATATATAACATACATGTTTGTTCACATGTTTTTGTGTATGTGCGTACACACGCACACACACGCACACACACACACGCACGCACACACACACACGCACA
>NW_022196896.1:27555296-27580064 GCF_008632895.1 Mastomys coucha | reverse complement strand
CACACACACACACACACACACACACACACACACACACACGCGCACATGCGTCCACACACGCACACACACACACAGCCTAAAGAGGCTGGGTAATTTTCATGCGGAGTCACACCCTCTTCAGTATTATAGGCTGATGTCCTTATATAACATACATGTTTGTTCACATGTTTTTGTGTATGTGCGTACACACGCGCACACACACGCACACACGCACACACTGGGTAATTTTCATGCGGAGTCACACCCTCTTCAGTATTATAGGCTGATGTCCTAACATCAGACTGGCTGTACTGGAAGACATGATCCTTGATGTCAAAATGAAACCATATGGGTGAATTGTACACTGACACCTGTCCTTATTGAAAAAGACTAGGACACTGACGCACACAGCAGAAAGACTGAAAATGCAAGAAGACAGAGAGGCAAGGTGTGAGCTCTTACAAAACCCAAAAACAACACACAAAACAAAACCAGCTCCTGCGACAGCTGGATCTTGATTCCGGCATCCAGAATTGTGAGTTCAGAAATGTCTCTTATGTAAGCTATCTGCTGTAGTACTTTGTCATGGCAGCTGAGCAAACAAATAGGAGAGTCTCCTGAAGCTGCACTGAAGTGGGGAAGCCTAACCGTGTGAGCCCCATTTCTGTTCTAAACCACTTTCGGTAATACGAGTAAGCCTTAGCTTGTATATTGAGAGCGCTCTTTGTTGAAGGTTTCTCCTTCTGGCCTTGTTTGTATTTACTGTCAAACTCTGAAGTAGTCAGTTTCTTCTCGCTTTCCTGGATACTCTTGTTATTTTTTTCGGGTGAGCTATGGAGTTTTTAAAGCTTACTCTTTCCTTTTTTTAATTAAAGAAAACAAACAAACAAACAAAGAAAAACCAACCAGTACCAATGCAAAACAGATTTTGGGTTTTAGAGGCAGAAGGAAGGTTTCAGGAAGCCAAACAAACAATCCAATTTGGAAACTCCCTGGGGAGTGGGGGTTTCTGACCCCAGGGCAGTGACCAGCACCCTCATCAGAGAAGTAGAACCATCCCTCAAGGGACATCATCAGGTCTCAGCCCTGGGCCAGCACAGTGTGGATGCCCCAGTCAGAGGCAAGTACAGAAACTGCACTTTCTCTTCCTAACTGGAAGCATAGGCTAGAAACCTGCTGAATCAGAGACGGTGTGGGGAGCCCTGCCTTGGCTGCACCCCAGGTAAGCTAGGTGCCTGGCTGGTTGACCCTGATCTACTGGTTGGGAATGTCTGCCCTAGAGGATCTTTTGCAACTTTATAGACTGTTTTCCTAAGGACAGAATCAAATGGCAATTGGAGGTTCATCTACAAGAGACTTCCTATCAATAAATTATAGTGGCTCCCCAGCACAGAGACCTGATTGTTTACGTCTCTTCATACTTGGCCTATAAAAGAATTTTTTTTTGGTAAGGCTTTTTCCTAGTCTACAATAATATGCAGTATTAGCACAGTGCCCTGATTTTTAGCTGTAAACACAGTACATAACTTTAATTTTTTTTTTTTTTACTGGATACAGTTAGCGGCTTCGTCAATCTTTAAATCTTTAAAAACTACCTGGAAATTAAAAAAAAGAATAGTCATAGTCAGCTTATGTTGCTTTAACGTAGGTTTCAGGGCAGAAGGGGAAAAAGATAGCATATCCGAGGAGTTGAGGGAATGTGTTAGGCTGGCAATTCTGAGCCAGCTATGACCTTGAGTGTGATCAATAGGCTGCTTCCTCTTTGTCAGGCAGAGCTGAATTCCAACTATTTTTCCCCAGCAGAGGCATTCATTTAATGATATTAAAATTTTCATTGATTATGCCTCATGGTTTGAAAATGGAAGTGGACCAAGTCAAACTCACTCAACCCAGTCGTCCTCCAGCCGCCATTGAAAGGAGACGTGGACGCGCAGCTATAACTAAATGCTGCCACCTAGAGGACGGAATGGGCATACCACCACCCCTGCAGCTGGTATTCTCCGGACTTCTGGAACCCAGTCTCTGCTGTTTTTTTCCTTTCTGACCAGTCTCCACGTGATTCAGATCGGACTCCGTGTGTGTTTGACTTTACAGATTTTGCTTTGAAATACAAAGTGGAAGTTTTTTTATTCTCTAGGGAAATTATTCTTTATAACGATTGTTTAAATTCTCCCAGATGAGTGTCCAAGGAGAGACAGACACTTGAAAGAGGAGCCCCGAGAGAGGATTTGCTTCACATGCCGCTTCTGAAGCGATGATGCAAAGGCTCTACATGAGTCTTTAGTACTATCTCCTCCTTACAGCAGAATATGAGCCCACAGTGCTTCTCCCTGTGAAAGGCCAACAGTTCAAACCCCACACACCTCTTTGCTCATGACTGGAAAGCCGGTGAAAAGTCCGTTTCCTCTCCGGTTAGTGCTGTTAGAAGTGGGTTTCTTTTGGGAGGAATTCCAGTTTCGAGCCATCCTGGCCACACAAGGATAGCCTGTCCAACTGGAAACAACAAAAAAGAGAAGGCCTTTCTATTGGCTTAAAGCTAATCCCCCACCCCCTGCGAGCCCCATAAGCCCAGCACTGCTCATCTGTGAAGTTGTGGACTGTGGTTCTCAGATTGACCATCCAGCTTCCTGCTTCCTTAGCCTCCTGTGAGAGGCTCCTCCATTCCTCTGAAGGCCCAGCGGCAAAGATCTTTGTGTGGCAGACCTTTTCTACAGCTCCCCTCAAGTAACCCTTCCTTGCCTGTGTCTAGTACAGACAGACATCTGTTCTCGGACTTGAGGGCTCTGTGAACCCTGTGCATTGCTCTCCCCAACTCAGATTTGAGTTGACTGGGGGAGAGCACTTCATATAGACAGAGTGCTCATAAACTACAGAAAAAAGCGGTGTAGCGGGTGATCAGGTAGAAGCACGCTGATGGACTGATGGAGGTGGGCACGTTAGGCGCTCCACAACCCAAGCCTTTCCCTCTCTGGCCTTAACCCGATGACACAGGCTGTGGCTGTTTCACTCTGGAGAGATTCTGGGGCCTGTGTCTTGTGCATGTTTGTAGAGTGGCGCGAACACAGGGTGCTTTCTGCCAGGGAAGAAAGAGCTCTCTGTTTGGCAGAGTGTGGCGCAGGCAGGGCCTTGTGTCTGTTTTGGGGGTTTGGATCTCTACTTTTTGGTGTTCCATCCATCTTGTTTGGGACGCCCTTGTCTGCTTTACTGAATTCAATCCCCTCTTCCCATTTCGATTGAACTGTACTGGGTGGAGGCTGTAACCTGTGCCTATTTATTACGTCCTTGTGGTGGTAATTTGCATGACCGATATTTTCCTTCTCACTCCATAGTTTAAAAGGTTTTCCTCTTCTAAATGAACTGTAGGGATTCATGATCAGTAGGGGGAACAGGCCGATGGAAGTGGTTATGCTTGATGTCCTTAAAATTGTATAGAAAGGGAAAGGAATTCACGGGGTAGGCGCGCATTGATTGCCTATCTCAGGGGTCACGGAGGTAGGCATCAGTTCAGGATGACGGTGCTAATGCAAGCTTCCCCACACTGTCTCGGAGGGCTCTGCGCGTGGAACATGAAATATGCCAGTTAGTTTAGTAGAATCACATGATGGGGTGAAAACTCCCAGGGGTTTGCACACTGGGTCTAGTCTAAGTCTGAGTTCTCTTGTGGTGGCTTTGGGGGTAACTCAAACTAACCTTTCGACCAGAGCTTTAATTATGCATAATCATCAGCAAGCTTTGTTCTGGGCTATCACTTTCATCTGAAGCTCAAAGAGCTTGAACACTATTAACTCATTAAAACTTGCAACACCCCCTGGGAGGTGAGGCGATTAACCCATTTTCCAGACGGGGACATAGAGGCACAGAGGGTGTCAGTAACTGTCCTAATGTTACATGAATCAGACTTAGGTAGACAACAGAGCCCACTCATGTTCCACCCCCAGTCTGCTTCTCAGAACCTTCCTCCCCCATCACAGAAATAGTCACCCTCAGACCTTGGGAATCATCTCTACCTGGTTGTGCACAGTGTTGAGCAGCATTCAGAACATCAGACCCGACATTAAATCAATACCAAGATTTTGAAAAAATAAAACCTATACCTTTTAAGGAAAATGGATGTGATGATAACTACAGAGGCAAAATGGGAGTCTCCAAAGTTCTCAGCGTCTTCTCAGAGACCCTTAAACTTTTCTTACATTGAACCAGGAAATTCCACTTGGCCAAGCAGAAATGAAACTTGAACTTTACAAGCCTCAGAACTCTGTTTAAAAGGAGGCATTCTAATGTTTGTCTTTTAAGTTTGATAAACAACTGCCTTTCCTTGGTTTCACCTCAGTGCAGGCTCTCTTCACATGAACCTCACTGTTGTTTTGTTGTGAAGTTAGGGGGAGCGGGGCTTGGTGCGCTGGGGTGAGAGCCAAAGGGCATTCTTGTTAATGTGGGTGGAACTACTGAAAGCCTGACGCCTGGGGTCAAAGGGTAGACAAGCAGTATTCAGTGAGAAGTCATGAGTGTCCTTGGGCCTTTGCGTTTATTTATAATCTGTTTATTCCGCAGACATTTACATGTAGCTACTGGCTAGGTGCAAAGCAGCTCTAAGGGGAGCAAAATGAAAGGGGACCCTTCAGCAATTTGTAATCAATGAGCAAGATAAGCCAGCCTGGGAACATAAAGAGTAGACGCACCAGTGGAAAGAATCACTGGGTGTAGTCAGCGAGTTGCTCAAATGGCATGCCAAGCTCTTCCGAAGGCAATTGGACATTGGAGGTGAGTCTGAAGGATGGAAGGGTCTCCCGAGGAGGCTATCGCAATCAGACTTCAAGGGCTGGGTGTTTGGAGAATCCTTTCACTGCATGCAATCCCCGGCAGCAGAACCAATGTTCCTAGTATGTATGAAGAAATTATTCCTGGTTAGAGTACACAGATACATCAGACATGGGGCTGGTCTTCAAGCAAATTATAACATCTTACAAAAAAGCAGGATAAACTTAAAAAGACACGTAGTAATATAGTTTGACATGTAGTTATTACCACTTTAGAACTTACACAATGAGAAAGATAGAAATCCAGAGGGAAGGGGGACAGTAAGTTAGAATTCTAGAGTCTGGGAGAAGTAGAAATTGACTCAGGCCTCCTGCTTGGAACTGTATTCTGTTACCATGACAAAATAGCACAAACTGGGTAACTCTAAAGAGAAGAGGGATGTATTTCTCTCAGCTCTGGGGGCTAGGAAATCTAAACTAATACAGCGTCAATGCTGGCCCACCTTCTCTGTCATAAAACTGTGTGAGCTATCACATGACAAGAGTCACAGAATGGGCCCACCGTGCTTTCCTCTTTGCCTCAGAAAGTCATGGATCCCATCATGGGGGCCTTCTCTGACCTACTGGTTAAACTGATCCATTTTCAAGTAGTTACCTAGTTCAATGCCATTTGAGAAATGACAATCTTTTCATCCTTTAATTATTTAAATTATGTACATTATGTAAAAAAATCAGTTATTGGGCATGTGTGGACTTTTTTTTTAAAGCTATCAAGTTGACATTATTATGTCTACCTTATACTAATGCCATATCATTTTGATTAGTGTAGCTTTGTAATGAGTTTGGAAATTGGGACATGTGAGTGCTCCAACTTGGTTCCCAACCCCAAGATTGTTTTGACTAGAAGGTCCCTTTGACATTTTTGAATCATCTTATCAATTTCTGCAAAGAAATGAGCTAACTGGGACTAAGGATTACAAAGACACTATAGATCGTTTGGGGAAGACGTTCCATACCAACGACAGGTTTAAGTCTTCCGGTCTGTGAACAAAGCCTTACTATTTATTTATCTTTAACTAATGATCATTAACCATGATTTTCTGAGTAAAAGTTGTATAGTTACTTGTTAAGTTTATTTCTAAGTGTTTTGTTTTTGTTGGTGCTCTTATAAGTGGAATCATTAAAAAACAAACCAGTAACATGCATGCATGTGGAAGTTAGAGGACAACACACAAACGTAATTTTTCATCTTTTGCTGCTGTGTGGATCAGGAAGATTGAGCTGAGCCATCAGCTTGACAGCAGTTGTTTTACTTTCTGACCTGTGAAATTCTTTTCTTAATGTCCTTTTATAGTTCGTATGGTACAGACACAACTGGCTTTTTAAAATATGATATTTTGATTTTTAAACCCTCACTAACTCATTAGAACTCATTTATTAGTTCTAATGGGATTTTTCAAAACATGGAATCTTAAGGGATTTCTATGCCAGGCCAAGGCATCTGTGAATAGAAGTAATTGTTCTTCTTCTAGTCTATTCTGTTTCAGAGGTTGTGCCGTTGCTATTATGAATAGACAGCGTTAGTCTTGAACCTAGGGAACCTGACGTCCCATGCATACTACACCACTGTCCTCTTCCCCTAGACTGCAGTCCAACAGGATTGCCTTTACTTCAGATTTTGCCTAGTTGCTCCAGCTAGGAATTACAGCTTCTTGAGAGATGTTGTGGTCTATAGTGAAAAGCTCTACACCTTTCCCAAGCTAATGTGACGGATGAATGTGCTAAGCTATGACCCTGGCACCAACTGCTAGTCTCTGAAGTGTATGAAGGAGAGAGTGTGTGTGGGGGGGGGGCGGTAAAGAGAGGGTAGTGAGAGGAGAAAGGACTGAAGTGGCGGGGAGGAGGATGAGAAGGTGGAGTGTAAACAAGGAAGCATTTCACTGGGGGCTTTGCTTAGAGTTTCAGTTACTGAGACCATTATTATCATGATGGAGTATGACGGCAGTCAGGCAGGTGCTGGAGCAGTAGCCGAGGGTTTCATCCTCATACATAGGCAGAGAGAGGGAGCCTCTGGGCTTGGCATGGGCCTTTGAAACCTCAAAGCCCAGCCCTAGTGACATACTTCCTTCTACAAGGCCACACCTCTTAATCGTTCAAATCCTTTCAAATCGCACCACTAAGCATTAAACGCTACCAGCCTATGAGGGCTATTCTTATTCTCCATAGAACGCTTTCATCCCCTTGATGCTGGCAGAGGTATTTTATCTCCCTAATTCAGGATAGGCCCTGTTTTGGTTAGAGTACAAATAAGCTCACTTGTTTTTAACACTTCATCCCTGATTGGTGGCATTGTTCAAAAAGGCTGTAGAACTTTTAGAAGGCGGAGCTTTGCTGCAGGAATTAGGTCACTGGGGCTAGGGCTTGATGTTGCATAATCCAGCCTGATGTTCTGTCTGCTCTCTACTTCTCAACCATCTATTATAACCTTCTTATCTCCATGACTTCCCCACCACAGTGACAACTGTCTCTCAAGCTTAGAGCCTTCCTCCCTTAAGTGACCTCTTGGTGACAGCAGTAAGAAAATTAGCTTCTTCAGGTAGCATCAGAGAAAACACACAGTAAGCTATGCAATGTAAAGTTCCACATAAAAAGTAGTGACACCGTTTTGTCAATGGGCCTTTAGAAATGACATTGCTTGGTTTCTCTGGATCCTTGTGAGGGCCCAAGTGGAATGTGGGAGTAGGAGTGTAGATGTAAGTAAGGGGCAAGGGCTCATTTCAAGGGTCCCCCTCCAAATGCTGTGCTGTGGTGAGGCCACCATGCAGCCAGGAGGACTGCTGACTTGGGATGGATTTGTTAGCTTCTGAGTGAGCGTGCTTATTTTAACTTGGATGAACTGAGGGCTGTTGTATCCTGGTATCTGAAAGAAGTACGATTCTTCAGAGAGTTTGCGGTTTCAGTAAGTATCCTTGAGGTATATGACTTCTAAAGAAAATTAATCAGCAAATGAGCATGTCTGAATGCGAGCAGCATGAGGCTGTAGATCGTGCTACTTCTGGAACAACAAAAGGCGAGAAGGACCCTTAAGGAAATGGGCTGGCTCAGAATTATGAATCACGGAGCCCATTTCTTACAGTGATTAATGATGAATCACTCTTTTAACTTTGGATGGAATAATGGGCTGCATCTGAGGAGCTCCATTAATCATCATGAGAATTAGGCTTCTGCCGATTCATTACTGCAGGGTCGACATGTGCTAAACAGTTGAGCCGGATTGCAGCAAGGGGTGAACTTTAGGCAAGGGCTGCCTTAAAGAATGCAAACATCAGGGGTCTTTTCTCGCTGCTGGGTGGGGTTGAGTGGAGAGGACGTCTTCTATGCCATCCCTCATCTGCACGCCTTCCAGAGGCAACAAAACACCAGCTACAAAGTCCTCAGGCTTTTATAACCAGGGTCAGGACACAATAGACAAAATCGAGACTGTATCATAAAATCTGATACATTTGTCCATTTCTTGCTCTGCATTAACAGTCTGCTGTATCCTGGGCTGTCAGAAGGCATGAACTCCAGCAAAATTAGCTTATCCTTCTTCTTGAAGAACAAAATCATCCCTGCGAATTTTCTTCTTTTCTGAAGATGTCTTAGTATAGATAATAAAAACCCAGGCTGCAGGCAACAGAAGAGAGAAACCTGCTCCATATAAAAGGAAGTCAGATTGGATTCGTGGTTTGGCCAACTTCAAAGCCCCTGAGCTGAAAAGAGGGTTAAAGAGTTGTTCCGACAGATTTAAGCCGGTGGACTTCAAAGGGACAGGCAGTGTGCACCGCTCTTTGGCGTTGGGCAGAAGTGATGGGAAACCCTAGGGAATGTCATGTAGTCTGTGACTCAAGTGGATGCAATTGTCATAGGATAAAAATCTCACCTAGATCACAAAGGACGCATGTCGCATAATGTCCCTAGCTCGAGTAGTCTTGTTGAGTCATGATGCCCATTCCAGTCACCATCTGGACACTTACCTTGCCTGATAGAATCTAGTTTTTAATGTGGTTTTTAAATGATTATATAAAGCTTTAATTTTTTTGTAGTAAAAGAATAATTGTGATAAACATATTTTAAAGTAAATGATGGGAAGGAATAAAGAACCACTTAGCACATACAGTGCTTCTATGTGTAGCTTATGCCTACCAACAGGCTTTGCGGACAGATACTGTCATGGGACTTCAGTGGCTTCATAGCTGACTTCTCTGTCCCCAGGTCCTTTCACACTCAGCCCATTTTTCATACCCGACAGAAAGAACCCCTTAAGGCCGAAGACATATCTGAATCCTGCCTGAAGTGAGACCTGAGTGACGCAAAAATCCTGGATCCTCATCCCCAAGCATCTTAGGCAGTCGGAGTAGAGGAGGGGGCCAAGGTGACCATGTATAATAAAGTGCACTGACCCCTTCAAGACAAACTGCCAGGCTTGTAGAGAATGCAACTTGCAAGGACCAACTAAAATATGCTTCAAGGCATAGCTAAAGGTATAGTTTGCAAGGTGTGGTGGCATATGCCTTCCCTCCCCAGTATAAAGCATTTCATGTTGAACTTTTAAATTATATCTGAAGCATGAGTTCATTCAGGGAAAAAAAAATCTCATTCAGATTCTTTCTTTTAAGCATTTACAAGAAGGAAATAAGAGCAAGACATCAGCTTATTAGAATCCAGAGGATGCGTGACCATATGCAGACACACATCCATACACATTGTCAGGCAGAATAAATAGCAACAAGACTGTGAAGACAGGAGGAGGCATTACAGACGTATTGTCTTCCTCTTACCTCAGGTAGGCGTCTATTCAGTAAGACGGGATTCTAGGCAGCAGCAGCAGGGTCTATTAGCAGTGAACATTACTTGGAAATGTATGGTTCTTTATTTATAGTAAAGCTTTAGGCTTTCACTGCCACCTCAATAAAAATATATTGCTACTTTTAAAAAGTGTTTACAAATTTTTAGATTGTTATACAATTACATTATTTTCCCCTACCTTCTCCTATCTCTAAACCCTCTACACACACACACCTCATCCCATTTCCCATCAAATTCATGGTCTCTTTTTTCTTTAATTATTGCTGTTGGTGTGTGTATAGTCCTAAATATATAATGAATTCCTTTAGTCCTGGTGCTTGGGAGGCAGAGACACACATATTTCTGTGAGTTTAAGACAAGCCTACGTAGAAAGTTTCAAGTCAGTCAAGGGTGATGCAGTGACACCCTGCTTCAAACAAAAGAAAATGACAAGAAAAACCAAAATAAAAATTCAAGACAAAGAAAGAAAAACAAAGATATATCTTATTTTTTAGGACACGCGCACACACACACACACACACAGAGACAGAGAGAGAGAGAGAGAGAGAGAGAGAGAGAGAGAGAGAGAGAGAGAGAGAGAGAGAGAGAGAGAGAGAGAGAGAGAAAGAGAGAGAGAGAGTGTGTGTGTCTGTCTGCCCGCATCCAACTGAATATGCCCTTGGAGGCCAGAAGATGGGGTCAGATCCCCTGGAATAGGGTTAGAGTTACAGGCTATAGTGAGCTTCCGGGAACTGAACTTGGGTCCTTTGTAAGAGCAGTATGCATTCTTGACCACTGAGCTAGCTCTCTAGGCCCATTTTTTACATTTTTTGCTTCGAACACATTTTCTTAATATTAAAAATAACCATTTTCACGTAGAATGTCCCAAAGAGGAGGTGGGGGAGGCAGGGGGAAGGAGACAGAGAGAAAGAGATCCAAACACTTTGGGATCAGCAACTACAGGACACTGTAGGACAAAGCCCAAGCTGCAGCCATGGTATATGACCCACAGCAACACAAACTCAATTATTTCTCCACTTCGAGTTTTAGTTCCCTGCACCTGGGGTCTAAGACCCTTTCCTGCTCCTGTTGCAATTCCTGCCGGTGAGCTGGCCTTTGCTTGCTGAGCCAGCAGCACCCCCTGAGCTGTAGTACTGTTAAATGCTAGCACCATTTGTCCTGTCTCTCCTCCCTTCTTAAGCACCCCTGCCCCCTTAGCAGTTGAGCAGAAGAATGTGCTCTGGAGAGGGGGCTTTGTGGGCTCTTGCTTGGTTAGGATTTGTTTCATTGAACCATGTTCAAACCTGAAGCCAGTGCCAGGACTGACAAGCAAGAAGGTGGGGCATAAATACTCGCTGAAAGATAATGTAATCCCAAAAACGTGTAGGCAACACCATGGGGATTGGCTAGTGCTTTAACAGCCAAGAGAAGGATCTCTGATAAAACCGAAAAGATGGGAAAGAGAACAAAATACTTAGAAAGGGCTTAACTGGGGGCTGGTGAGATGGCTTCGCGGTTAAGAGCACTGGCTGCTTGCTCTTCCTAGAGGTCCTGAGTTCAATTCCCAGCAACCACATGGTGGCTCACGACCATCTGTAATGGGATCTGATGCTCTCTTCTGGTGTGTCTGAGGATAGCTACAAGTGTACTCATAAATGAAATAAATAATTTTTTTTTTTAAAGAAAAGTCTTGACTTCAGAAGGTTGAAGTGTGGTTTGCAAGCCTACAAAAGGCAGTACTGGAGGAGAATTAGATGCTTGGACAAAGAGCTCTGGGTTCAGGCCTGTGCATAAGACTAGGACGCAGGAGCCAGAACCTGAGTAGGCGTCGGATGGTGGCAGCTCCGAGCTCCGGGCAGGACGACAAGCAGCTCAGGTGCAGATGGCTTCCACAGAAACCCACAGGGACATCTGGGTTTCATCTCTATTCTTCAGAGACTTGGCTGTGGAAGTTTTCTTGGCTAGGAACCGTGGAGCTCAGAGATACGCATCAGCTCCTCTCGGCTCTCTGGACTTCTCCATTACACCGAGAAGAAAAGACAGACTTTGGGGCTTGGAAGCCTGTCGCTGAGCCGAGCGCCAGGTTCCCAGGGCTCATTGGAAGGAACCGGTGAAAAGCTGGCTTGTGGCTGAGTGCTTATCTGTGATAACACACTGGGCAGGAAAGCTCAGGCCACAACTGAGGCTCATTTCAGAGAAAGGGACATTGGATGGCCCCTGAAATCAGGGGGAGCATCTCCTCTTAAAAAGTGTCCTGCTGGGCTTTTGGCACTGCCGCCAATTCTGTCATTTCCATAAAGCAGTATAGATAAAAATGAAGACAATTCAAAACCCAAGTCACTGACTAGCAAGTTAAAGACTGAAGATTAGACAGGATTGATGTCAGGAAGTTTTTTTTTTTTTTCTTCTTCCAAACCAAATTAAATTTAATCATTTGGTTCTTAGTCTATGACGACTCTCAGTTGCTTTGGACTGCTTATACAAAATATCTTTGAGTAATTGGTGAATGTCAGAAATCATTACTTATAAAACCAGACGTCTCAGAAGTCCTGTATCAAGACCCTGGAAGTCCCTGTGTCTGATGAAGGCTCATCTCTCAGAGCCTGGGTCTTTCCCCCCTCTGGACAGGATGGTGTCTTTCCACGCTCTTTTGGAAGGACACTAGCCATGCTCATGGCGGTTGCCCCTACTTGATGTAATCATGTTCTAAAGGTCCTGCCAAGGTCACCACCTTGGGGCCTAGTTTCAACATGTGAGTTTGGAGGGACATAAACAAAATGTAGCAAAGTCCAAACTAGAGCGGGCAGGGCATTTTCTTTAAAGACAAGTATACCCTTTGTTTGTGATCCCCATTTTTCCAATAATGTGATTTGGTGCCAGCATTTTAGCAGAGGACTCGAGCTGGAACGTTACTTGAATATCTTTGCAGCACCTTCCCATTTTTTAGTGGTTCAGAGTTTAACTCCTTAGCTTGTTCCTTTGAATTGAGCATCATTGTGAACCAGCATGTTTTTATGTTCTCTTGCCTTCTATGCTGGAATTTAAGTCATTCATTGAGTAGTCATTGAGGGTCTAGAGTAAGAACGCTTTCAGGCATTTGGAATTTACCAGGCAACAATACTGTAAGCCCCTCTGCCCAATATTTAGTACAATGAAATTTGCAATGTTAACTGATAAATAGACTCTATCTAATTTTCTCTGTTCCTATGAAAGGAACAGTGCTGACTCCAACTTTTCTGAGCCATGCATTATTGTTGATCTTGTAATTCTAGTATAAGAACTAACTCTACTGCAGTTCATTTCAACCTCGACGTCTTAGTATCTGCCTTCTCCCCATCATCCTCACGATCTGTCTATCATTGAGAAATATGTACCTTCCAAAAATATTTGCAAAAGTACATGAAGATTAAGCAGGGTTGTTGTCAGACACGAGTTTTCATCATTCGGTTCTTAGTCTGTGAAGACTCTCACTTGCTGTGGGCTGCCTAGACGAAGTGTCTTTGGTTATGCTGTCATGTGTAAGCTGTTGGAACCTCAAAGATCATAAAGGTTTAACCAGATTAAATATAAATCTTCATCCGAGGATTGTTACTTTGTTCGAATTTAGCACTCCCTTCTTTCTGTTTGTAACCTTTCATGTAATGTGTCTGCCTCTGTCTGTTTATTAGAAGCCGATCGCCTTGATTTGTTAGAAAGCCAGAAGGCAGCGCCATTGACTTAGGGGCTGAGCATGCTCCCACGTGAGCTTCTTATTTCAAAGTGCTCATCTCTGTTGAGCCTTAAGCAGGGTCACAGTGCATCCTGCAAACGCAGATGGAGGTCTGCTGCACCAGGGGCCAGAAGGGGGAGAGGGGTGAGGAGAGATTGCCCCTGCCTCCCTACAATCCGCACACATCCTTTTCCATTGGGGATTTCCTCTGGATGAGAGCCCGCTCTGAGGAGCTGCTATGAGGAGCAGAGTGAAGGCCATATCTGATTCTTTTAGTGACTTAGATACTTCTTTTAGTAACTTCTGTGAGACTCTGTTGTTCTCTTTTGCAACATAATGAAAACACTACTTTATTGTTTACTTGGAATCTGCATTTCAGAAGACACTCGAGCCCGCCTCACTGCCTCCCTTAGCTCTGTCCACTGTCCTGGGATGGGGACAAAGGCTGCTGATTCCCAGTTGCTCTTTTCTCTTCAGGCCTCCAAGAAAGGGGAAAGAATGCACTTGAGAAGTTAATCCCTCCTCCCATCCTTATGTCACCAATGGGTCAGGCAGTGGTTCTGACAGCCAGGATACGAAATTCAACTGGGCACAGTTGGTGAGCTGCCCTTAGGCCCAGGCCAGCACACTCCACTCAGATGATTTCTTCCCAACTCTTCTGCTCACAGACCCTCCATGTCAAGCTTTAATTTGCCGTGAAAGCCAACTAAACGCAATCATCGATGAAGGTCCCTCTTTCTGTGATTAAAATTTTCTAAGGTTTAAAAACCTCTGATGGCATTATTATTTTTTAATTTGCAAAAGTTAAAACAACACAGCTTAAAATTTCCCTTGTTAACCACTTCGTAAGTGTAAAGTTCAGTTGTGTTATGTGTGTAGATGGTATTGTGCAACCAGTGTCTAGACGGTTTTTATCTTGCAAAACTGCTCCTCCGGACCCATTAGGCAAACCTCTCTATTTCCTGCCTCCCCCATGGGCTGGCAACCCTCCTAAATGCTTCACATCTTTAGGAACTTGGCGACTCTAAGTGCCTTGCATAAGTACAACCATAAGATATTATAGCTATTAAAATATTTATATGGAATTTTGATTGAAGTTACATTAAATTTATAGACTTTAAAAGAGACTTGGTAATGAATTTTGCTATAAGTCACCACAGGAGTCCCTTAAGGTCAGCCCTACAGATTGCTTGTAGAGTACCACCTAGGCATTTTGTGTTTTGGATTGCTCTTTCTTCTCTACCATGCTGGGGCTAAACCCAGGCCTTAACACTCGCTAGACCCATGTTCTTTGCTCTTTTTCTTTTGAGGTAGGATCTCATGCAGACTAGACCAGTTTCAAACTCCCTATGGAGCTGAGGCTGGTCTTGAACTCTTAATCTTCTTACGTCTGTCTCTAATATGCTGGGTGGGATTAGGAGTACAGCAGAATGCTTGTCTCTCTCTTGCCTTTTATGACTGAAATCTCCTCAGTATATTTCAAATGGCTTTTTTTTTTTTTAAGGAACAAGAAAGAGAAAAATGATATTGTACAATTCTATTACCATGACAAGATTAGTACTGCTATTAAAAGTGCCCCCCAACACATACTCACACGTGTAGTTTCAAACTCTGTTTCCAAACACACAGTAGTAATCATAAGGAAGTTTCCAGACAAAACCATGAACTTGCTGTATTAGATTCATTGCTACACTCTTTATTAAATTTGCTACATTTCACTATTTGCTAACACTGTGTGCAATTCTTTTCTGTTGCAGGTTTTCTCTCTTGGTGTTTGTAAGATAGTTTATTAGAGTTTGCTATGCTGGTTGCACAGTAATGAACATTTCTAGCATTTTGAAAGCTTTGAAATAATTCAAGTAGGCAGAGAGATCAGACTACATTTTCTTTAAAGGGTTGGAATACTTAGCCAAGTGAAGTCCTGTAGATAGCAGGGCACACACAGGCTGTCAATGAGCGCCAACACCCTGGATGCCTCACTTTCTAAAAGACTCAGGGCAGAGATCAGCTTCTTGGAGATTTGAAAGACGGAAAAGCATCTGAGACTGGAGAGGCAGCAGGCCTGGCGAGTGCTGGAGCAGGTTTGAGGTCTACTGCTGCCAGATGACTTGGCTCACCTCTGTGAGGATCTCACTTTAATCTGTAAAGTGGGGATAACCATGGAACCATCGCACATGGCAGAGCTGGAGGTGCTGTCAGTGGGTAGCACTCACCTAGCAAGTGCAGGCACCAGGCCCAGCACTGAGACACAGCAAGAGAAATCGGGGTAGCCCACACAAGTCAACAATAGCCAAACAAGCTGCTTTAAAAACAGAGTTTTATTAATTCTTTGTGAATCTCATACATTGTATTTTGACCATTTCTATTCCTCCCCTCATCTCCTTCCAGATCCACAGTCATTCTATAGTTACCCAACTCCATTCTTCTCCTTATTTATTTATTTATTTATTTATTTATTTATTTATTTATTTATTTTTGTTTGTTTGTTTTTTATTCATCCAGTATAATCAATGCTGCCTATGCACTCTTGAGTGTGTGACCATCCATTGGAGCATGTGACACCTGCCAGGAACCATACCCTTCAACAAAATGCACCAAGTCTCATTTAAACAAGCTATTTACCTGTCAGTCTCTGGGAGGATCCAGATATTACCATTAGTAATTTGGGGCATCTGGTACATGGAACATCAGTTTGGGAAGACACCCATCCCTGCATCCTTCTGCACTGACTAAAATGACATTCAGAGCATCTGACACTTTGCTAACAGCTCTGGACCATGGGAACATTTCCCCAAACACTACCTTACAGGGGAAGCCTGCGGTCTTAGGGAAACAAGGTGCCTCAGCAAACTAAGAAGACAAGGAAGCACATCAAGTATTTGTATGGCAACAGATGAGTCTTAAGAGTCTTTCCCAATCTCCGAGTTTATTCCTCTGTAATTTGTATAACAGTTTGTATCCAAAAATTTTAGCCATTTAGCCATAGAAAAAGGCAAGCTGTGCCAAAGTGCATTCTCCGATGGCTCAGTGGTTAAGAGCACTTGCAGTTTTTGAAGAGGATATGCCACATCAGTGGCTCACAATTGCTTATAACTCCAGTTCTAGAAGAAATTATGCCCCCTTCTGCCCCCTATAGCCAGACACCTGCACACATGTGGAACACATATATACATACCAAGCACACCTCTTTCTCAGGCTGAAGAAGTTACCACACACTACACAGAAATGAATGATGGTGGCTGTGCTCCAAGAAAACTTTCTGGATACTGCAATGTGGATCATTTTCACATGTCATGAAATATATACTTGTCTCCTTCAATCATTATATAGGGGGTCAAAAACTCCCTATAGTAGCTTATAGGCCATGCAACAGTAGATGTTGGGGCACACTCTTGCTGCTCCCCACTTTACACAATTCTTTGGTAGAATCAACTGTACTCACAGATTTAAAACTCAGTGGCAGAAGAGCTTGGTGCAAATTCAGCAAAGCAACACTGAAGTAAGTTGCCTGGAAATCTCTCACACTCTGAGCCAACTGAACCCTCTACAGAGTTGCTCACAAGGAACGAGTTCATCAGAAATGCCCAAGCCACTTTGCAGTCTGGGAATGGGTCAAAAGAGAAAGCAAAATACCCACCAGTCATCTTTTGATTTTGTTTTGTGGTGTTGTGGATCAAATCCTGAGCCTTGTGCAGCCATCAGTGAACCACATCATCTCTCAGTTGCCTTGGGTCCTGATGAAGCCCCACATTAGCAAGCTACTTGCTAAACAATGTTTCTTTCCCTTTGAGAAGGATGGTGACCATCTCACACACCATTCTGAGGTCTTCGGAAATAGTTGTAAATGAAACATATCTACAAAGAGGTCTAGGAATTGTCAAAAGAATTCCTGACATAAAGAGCATCATAGGAACATTTAAAGAGAGCAGGCAACCTTGTAGCGCGCTCAAGCGAAGAACCATTTCTTATCTCTGTGCTCTGAGAGTTAGTTATTCATTTAACTCATTCTACACTTTAAAAAATAATCAAAAACAAAAGAACAGAAGTTCTGGTGCTTTTCTATGCGTGTATATGGTGGTGAAAAGCCAGAAGGTGTTTTTTTGAGTGCCAAAAAAGCATTCTGTAGTCTTCTGGATTGCCTTTTTTTTTTTTTTTAAAATCACCGATGGCACAGGAGAACCTGGACAGTTGTTACATTCTAAAAGAGCTGCATAATTTCCCCAGTAGACAATTTTGGAAACACCCCAGCCCTTGGTAGAAAACACATTAAGGCAAAAGGACACAGGAGCTGGCAGGATAGAGCCTTTGCCTAGGAATTCCATTCTGTTACACAGCACTTAGGCACTGGGGTTAGTTAAACCACAGTGTTCTCATGAGTGAAATGAGGCAGGCTGATAGCTGTTTTTCACCAACATCGTTAAACAAAATGAGACATCCTATGGAAGATACTTAGTACAATGTCTGGTACCTGGTAAAGATAAAGGTGATAACTCTGATCATTTTGACAATTGGGCTTACTATGTGCATCCATGCCTGTGGGGTACATGTATGTATGCCTCTGTGCATGTATACATTCATGAATGTGTTGGGCTATGTCTCACAAAAATCATTGAAAATTGTGACACTTAAACAAATATGGAACCACACTGGAAAATAAAACTCTCATAAAGACTTCATGGCGTCTGTGGAGGAGTCAGAATTTGAGTGAACAGACACTGTAGCCGTGGGATCAAGGAAAGATGAGAGAATTTCATGTTCTTTGCCGTCAAAGCAAACTGCATACAAAAGCATTAGGGCAGATCGCAGCAGAAACCATACCCAGCCACTCATATACATTGATGCAGTTGGAATTATATCCTGGCTTATGTTGTTTAAGGTAGTGCAGCATGGAGCTTCTTGAAGTTTATAGTGAAATAAAAGCACACAAATATATGGAGTATACTCAGACTGGAAAAGTTGCCTTCTGGAAGACGGCTGGGGACATAGAGACACAGGAATGCAGCAGCAATAGGAATACCTGCTACAGTGAATGGTAAGGAATTACAACTGAGACACTACAGTGCCCATGAGAAGTGAGCACTTATCCTGGTGCAGGTCTCTTCTGGGTTAATTGTTAAGAACCTCAGAAGAGACCGAAGCCATTCATGATGGTGTGGTAGTCGGCTCTCCACTTGAGAGAACTTATAAAAGGGGAAGGTTCATTTTGAATTCCAGGCTTGGAGGTTTCAGTCTATGACCATTTGGCATTTGGTCTTGTTTGGAGTCCCTGACTTCCCAGTATGCAGGAGCACATGTTGAACAAAGTGGGTCCTCTCATGGCTGAGAGACCAACGAGGGAGGACAAGGGGCTCACATCCCCAGTGAGCTGAAGTCCACTACACTCTACTCTTACAAGTTCTACCATCTCCCAACAGTGCCACAGGCTAAAGGAAAGGCTCCAGCGACACTTTCCAGCTTCCGGGATCAGATATCTAGCTCTAGTAGGACTGAATCAAGTTTCAGAGATGATCCAGGTAAAGGGAGATAATTTGAGTTACTCTTAATCTGTGTCTCCTCCTAAGGACGGAGCAGAGGAAGCAGAAAGACTGTGGGAAAGAGTATGGGGACTCTGCCATAAGTTCCTGTCACTCAAAACCACTCACATGCAGCACATCATGATGGCCTCGTATGCAAAGTAGTCATCACCATGGATACTGCAGGGGGGTAAGACCTGTACTCGTGGCCCTTGGAGTTGTGGCAAAATTCAGGTTATTTCCAGGTGCTCAGGCTGGGAGTAGAACTTGCCTGCCAAATGCATTTCTCTGGCAGCTTAGTGGCAAGCTTTCCAAATTCATCATTCGGCTCCCTTGTATCCTGAATCCTACTTATGGATTTCTTACAAGTAAAAAATATTGCCCTATATTGAATCAGAAGAAATCAGACTCACACCTGCAATTTCAACCGTAAGAGGCCTGATTCTTCAGGGCTGGGGCAAGTTTGAGGCCAGCCTGAGCTACAGAATGACACCTTAGGTGGGGGTGGGGTGGGACAAGGGGTGGGAAGAGGAACAAAGAGCAGCAAACCAGGAAATGAAAGGCGATGTAAGAGTGAAGGGTTTGATCTTATGACTTCTCAGAAGGCTGTGAACATGATAAGGTTTTCCCACCAGAGGAAGGGGCAGTTCAGAAGGAACGCGCTTACATGGTATTAGTCATCAAGGCAGCTCTTGAGAGGAGCCACAGCCCCTCCCCCACAGCCGCTGCCCTTCTGAAGAAGGCTGAGAGTCCCAAGCACCAGAAGGTAACTGTCTTCCCTATTAACGTTTGTGGTTTCTTCTAGTTTTACAAGTCTGTCTGCTTCTCACAGCTTAGTAAAAACCAGAGAGATGCGTGATGCTCTGAAAAGTTTGTAATTCAGATGTTTTTGTCTAGAAAAAAAAAGGTTAATTCCACCAGTGATTTTGTAACTTCCTTAAATCTATTATTCCTAATATAGAGCAAAAGTCATTGACATTTTAAGACCAGAAAATTGCAACAAATACATTCTTTTATTATGACAAACTAAAAAAGTACAAAGAGTAATGCTTTAAATTACTCAGGCTTTCATTTCTAATGAAAAATATTTCAAAGAAAAATTATGTTTTAATTTTTTTAAAAAAGACTCATTTATTTATTTATTTATTTAATGTAGATGAGTACACTGTAGCTCTCTTCAGACACACCAGAAGAGGGCGTCAGATCTCATTACAGATGGTTGTGAGACACCATGCGGTTGCTGAACTTAGGACCTCTCATAGAGCAGTCAGTGCTCTTAACCACTGAGCCATCTCTCCATCTCTCCTAAAACCTACATTTTAGGTTTTTGTTTTTTTTTAAATTCTATGGTTTTAAAATTACTAAATAGTTCCTTATTATTAGTTTAACAAGAATTTTTACGTTCCCAAGTTGGAAAAGTATCTGTCAGGGTGATTTGATCGTTCCTTTGTAGAGTATTACGGATTTTATTGTTTCATTTTTATTAAAAAATAAATTTAAACATAATTACATCACTTTACTTTTTCTCTGTCCTCCAATTCCTCTCATTTCTCCTCTCACTTCCTCTCAAATTGATGGCTTCTTCTTGATTATTGTTACATATATGCATAAATATATAACTATAACCCGCTAAGTCCGTGCGGCTTGGATGTATGTGTTTTCATGATAGACTCACTTTGGAGTGAATAACCCATTAGGGAGCTCATCCCAGGAAGAGGTTAATTCTCCCTCTCTCCACAGTCATGAGTTGCCTGGAGTTCTTTGTCTAGGAGGTGAGACACAGATTTCCCCCTTCCACTTACCGGGTCTATTGATATTTATCATTCTTCAGGTCTCATTTTCACAGCCATATTGTTGAGGTATCATTCTGAAGCTTCCGTGCCATTTCTAAAAGGCACAAGCTCACAGCCGCCTCGCCTTTCTGGTCCCCTGGACCTAATAATGCCCAGGGATTAAGCCCTACAGAGAACAGTTCAGCACATGGCAGCAACCACAGCTGTATTTTGGCCAGTCTGGGATTCTAGCCTTTTGATCCATGTTTACACTAGAGCTTTGCCCTGGTGCTGGAGTGGCCCCATGACCACACCAGACAAAAAGCAAGTTGGAGCAGGGCAAGTGGGGGGGTAAGGGGGCGGGTTGAGGAGGGTGGGTGTGGGGGTTGGGTGTGGATGTGGGGGATGGGGGGCAATGGTGCCTATTTTTCTTCACTCCAAACATAATAAAAAGAAAGAATGGACTTTGGTTTGATTCTCAGAGACGGTTTTTTAAAACATCTTGTTCTGATAAAAGCAGAGACAAAAAGACTCACTTTCAGTGCAAATGTTACTTAAAAGAAATGTATACAAGGCAGTAATTAAAAAATACTAAGCCAGTAAAATATCTCCAGGGCAAATAGCAAGCAGGATGGCTTTCCCCTAGGGGACTACCCCTCCACACTTAAATCTTTGTAAAAGAACAACACTGGAAAATCCTTGGTCACTGACTTCAGTTTGAAAACAGTGATTCTAACTAAAGCAGTGAATGTCCATGCACGAGGCAAGATTTACATGCAGAGCATCTCATAGATTACAGGACCTGATGCTGATGTTGCATGGAGCAGGGTGAGCTGTCTATGGGTAGTCCTCGTCTGACTGGCCATGACTGCTGTTCATTGTTTTAAAGACGAAGAACTTCCTTGCTTGTCCATGGGACATGCTATGTTCACATATCTGATCAAACTTAATTGTCTTCATCTTTGAAAAATCATTTGTTTTAACCATTGATTTTTTTTTTTCTTAAATTTGTCCATTTTCTCTAGGATTCCAGACTACAGTGAATTAATTTTGTTTATGGAGATCCTTTTATGAACACCTAGACTTTGGCACATGAAATGCTCCACTCCCAAGAAGGCAGGACACGAATGAGAGACAAGGGGAGCTACTGCAAAACACAGCAAACAGTGGCAGATGCTGAGTGAAACGGTGGCTCACAGTGACAGAGCAGTGTGTGGAGCACTTCAGGGACTTCGCGTCTTGGTTCTCCAGCATGCTTCTCAGCAGTGAACATCTCCAAATTGATAGCTCTGTGGATGAGGAAGCCAACATAGAAGGAGCACCCTCTCGGGGTCATAGGTCAAAGGACAACCTGGGCCAATAGAAAGCCAGGGCTCTTCTGCAGCCAATTCCCTTTCCTACCTTCCCCTTCCTGAGCCCTGTAAAGCACTCCTTTCAGTATCATCGAAGTGACCCTGGAGGTTGTCAGGGGTGCTGCGGACAGAGTGGGAGCAGGACATGTCCTGGCAGCTAGGCTCAGAGTCCCACACAACAAGACCTATGCAGAAAGGGTTACTCGAAACGAAAAGTAGAAAGGCAATAGCTGCTTAGCCCCACATTTTAGCTTGTTTGTTTCAGATGTATTACTTTCCTCACTAAGTTCTAATGGAAAGAGACATCGCTGAACTTTTCTCTCAAATCCCTTTAGAAGTCCAACATTCCATGTATGGAGGGTCTCAAAACAGAGGCAACGCCTCTCCTTGTTGGAGGGTCTGAAATAAACAGAGATTTTTTTTTTATCACTTGTTTAACTTAGTCCAGAGAGATTTTTTTTCTAATGACAAAGACTTCATTGGCTCATTGTTTTATTTCAGGGTCAGAGCAAATTCCTACTTAGTACCCACAAGGCTTGCTAGAAGGGGATCTTAACAGGGGGTATGCAAATACGGTGCAGAGATTAATAGTAAGACACAGCTCTGAGCCACACAAGATGAAATATGGTGACAGATAATATATTTCAGTTTGAATTTTCAACATGATATAAATGTTCTTAATTAATATTAAAACAACAATTAATGAAAAATTACCCTATTGAGTTGATAAATGAAGCAGTGTGGTTTTCAAGGGCATTAGATTTTTTCCCCCTCTCTGATTCCAAATGCAATCCAGATTAGGATCCAGTCATGAATTTCAGTAAGTATCCAAGGGATCGGGGATTACCTGCTCTGATGCCCTTGTGAACCCTGTGGGAGTTTGCCCTCCCATACTGACAGAGTCTATCCTACATTCCCATCTCCTCGTCCCTCCTTTCTCCTTTTCCTTATCCCTCTCTCTCATGAGAGTGCACACCATCAGCACATAGCAAATAGTCAATAAATTATCAATATTGTCCAAACTGTTATGTACCGCATCATTTTTTTCCAATATTGAGGCCATAGAGGGTAACTAGTTTTGTGCCCAGTGAGATTGATAGTTCTTAGAAGTGGTGAAATAGAATAGTCATATAACAATCATATAAGCTGTATTGATTTTTGTATTATAATAGCCAGAAACATAACTTATGGTTCTTTTTTGGAAAGAAAAAGAGTTTATTTGTCATGCACTTCCACATCATTGTTCATCATTGAAGGAAGTCAAGACAGGAACTCAAACAGGGAAGAAATGTGGAGGCAGGAGCTGATGCAGAGACAGTGGAGGGGTACTGCTTACTGGCTTGGTCTTCTTGGTTTCCTTAGCCTGCTTTCTTATGGAACCTAGGACCACCATCCCAGGGGTGGTCCCAGCCACAGTGGGTCAGGGCCTCCCATACCAATCACCAATTAAGAAAGGCTTACCTACAGCCAGGTCTCTCTTTTTTTCCATTTTTATTAGATATTTTCTTTATTTACATTTCAAATGTTATCCCCTTTCCAAGTTTCCAGTCCGAAAACCCCCTATCCTATCCCCCTCCACCTGCTCACTAACCACGCACTCCTGCTTCCCTGTCCTGGCATTCCCAAACACTGGGGCATCGATCCTTCACAGGACCAAGGGCCTTTCTTTCCATTTATGTCTGATAAGGCCATCCTCTGCTACATATGTGGCTGGAACCATGGGTCCTTCCATGTGTACTCTTTGGTTGGTGGTTTAGTCCCTGGGTGCTCTGGGGGTACTGGTTGGTTAATATTGTTCCTCCTATGGGGCTGCAAACCCCTTCAGCTCCTTCAGTCCTTTCTCTAGCTTCTCCACTGGGGACCCTATGTTTAGTCCAATGGTTGGCTGCAAGCATCCACCTCTGTATTTGTCAGGCACTGGCAGAGCCTCTCAGGAGACAGCTATATCAGGCTCCTGTCAGCCAGCACTTGTTGGCATCCACAATAATGTCAGAGTTTGGTGATTGTATGTGGGATGGATCTCCATGTGGGGAAGTCTCTGGGTGACCTTTCCTTAAGTCTTTTCTCTACACTTTGTCTCTGTGCTTCCTCTCATGTGTATTTTGTTTCCCCTTCTAAAAGGACCGAAGTATCCACACTTTGGTCTTCCTTCTTCTTGAGCTTCATGTGGTCTGTGAATTGTATCTTGGGTGTTCTGAGCTTCTGGGGTAATATCCACTTATCAATGAGTGCATACCACGTGTGTTCTTTTGTAACTGGGTTATTTCACTCATGATGATATTTTCTAGTTCCATCCATTTGCCTATGAATTTCATGAATTTATTGTTTTTAATAGCTGAGTAGTACTCCATTGTGTAAATGTACCACATTTTCTATATCCATTCCTCTATTGAGGGACATCTGGTTTTTTTTTTTTTACAACTTCTGGCTATTATAAATAAGGCTGTTATGAACATAGTGGAGCGTGTGTCCTTATTACATGTTGGAGCATCTTCTGGGTATATTCGTAGGAGTGGTATAGCTGGGTCTTCTGGTAGTACTATGTCCAATTTTCTGAGGAACAACGAGACTGATTTCCAGAGTGGTTGTACCATCTTGCAATTCCACCAACAATGGAGGAGTTTTCCTCTTTCTTCACATCCTGAGCTTTTGATCTTGGACATTCTGAGAAATACAACTTAAAACAACTTTATCATGGCTGAGGTCTTGCTGATCGCTCTAGCTTGAAGTCCAGAGAAAGGTTCACTCTTCTGCTCACCCGATGCCAGGGTTAGAACACAGCATCCCCTCCTGCAGCATCCCCTCCTGCAGCATCTCCTCCTGCAGCATCTCTTCCTGCAGCACCCCCTCCTACAGCAT
>NW_022196896.1:27543945-27554758 GCF_008632895.1 Mastomys coucha | reverse complement strand
TCCTGCAGCACCCCCTCCTGCAGCACCCCCTCCTGCAGCATCCCCTCCTGCAGCACCCCCTCCTGCTGCATCCCCTTCTGTCTGCCTCTTCCTCCCATTTCCCATCTCTACTTGCTTCTGTGTCTTTGTTTTACTTCTTAGATTTATCCTTCCATGCTTCCCTTTCTCTTTCTCTACATTGCTGAGCAATCTTGGGCTGATAGCTGTGCCTGCCAGGATCCAACAAGAGAAGGCTACTTCCTAGCAGCATAGAAAGAAAGCTGACTAGCTGAAGTCGACCGCCCACTCTGAATTAATCCTGCTTCCTGAGTGTGGCTCTGACACTGGCTGAAGACCCTGTCCTGCTGACGGGCGGGTGTGGGCTGCTGGTGACCCTCCATTTCCTAGCAATGGCTTTGTCACAGTAGAGCTTCTCTCCATAGGAACCAAGGTAGAAGACTTTCAGGTCCATGGGCTAAACAGTGAACTGTGCTCCGAAGAGTTTTCTCCACCAGTGTTTTTCTTAAATGGATTCAGTTTAGATTAAGTCTCAGGTTGACCTGCTTTTTTTTTTAAGGCTGTTTATGAAGTGAATGGAAACAGAATGAGTTTTAATTGTGGAACACTGGCTCTCATCTAGAATGCTGTCTTTGCACTTGATAGTAGTCCACTGACTACTGTCAGCTGAGTCAGTAACTCACTGAGCTATGCTGCACTGAAGATTTTATATGCAGTCCAACTAGCTATTCATTTTCAGGAAGTGTCTTTGCCCAGTTCAGCCAATCACAGCTTCTTCTCTCCAGGTTTTCTGTAAGCCATGGCAACAGGTGGGAGGGCTATGAAACCTTGCTAGTAGAAGCCTAGTTCTATAGTTTTTTCACAAATGTCCATTGTCCCGATCTGTCCATTGAGCTAGGAGACATTTATCCTTTAGAATCTCAACCTCGGGGACACTGACTGCCTATTGGGTGGTTTTGTTGCCCTTGGAAGAGACAGAAAGAAGCAACAAGGAAAGAATAAATTTTTAAAGACACTAACCAGCTGCCATGAACTGTTCAGTCACATGATTGATTTCACTGTTTTTAAAATTCTTATTTATCAATTGACACGACTTTTGGTGTCCACATGGCCGATCTCGAGCATCTTGAGTTCCTGCTGCATGACATTTTAAGTCGAGTGTTCTGAAAGCTCTTCCCTGGTCGTAATACTATATCCGTATGAATTAGTGTTCACTTGCCATGGATGGTCTTTCATATTCTTCCAAACGAATGATAGATGCTCCTGGATTTATGATGGGGTCACATCCCCCAAAACTCGCTGGAAGATGAAAATATCTTACCTTGAAAAGAAAATATGTTTAGTTTACTTAGTCAACTGCACATCCTGGCTTTGCCTAGCCAGTCTTAAACACTCTGAGAACACTTTTGCTAGTCAATAGCTCGGCAGCATCACTTGACACAGAGCCTGCATGTTAATGAAGTGGGACTGTCTTACTCAATTGACTGCTGGTGGGGAAGTCAGAAGAATGGCTGCATGGGTGTGTGGTTACATCATGGAAGAGTAAAAAGCCGAGTGGTGAACTATGACATGTGAGGGAGCATCTGCAGTTTATAATGTCTCATAGTCAGGACTGGTTCTCTAGTTTTCTTCAGTTCCCTTTCATCATCTCTGCCTTTTATTTTCCCTGAAAATCTGTCCCCCACTACCGTTCTATGTATCCCCTTTGCCTTAGCTATTGTTGTTGTAGGCTCCTGCAGTAAGAAGCCCTGACTAGGAAGTTAGGTACCATGGAATGAAATTCAGGGCTCTGGACGAGATCAGCACAGGCTCCCTGCCTGCCAGGGTAGGGCTGGAGTGGCCGCCTCCATCCGTGTTTCTCAGCCTGTTCCAATGCGTAGGTTAGGCTGGACACTTTCAGGCTTCACTTAGACACAGATCTGCTCTGAGTTTCTGCAACACGGCCCTTTCTTTTCATTCTCCGGTCCAACTGAACATTGCAATGCCTAACCAGTGCCTTTCCTGTCAAGCTGCTCAGCGGGCTCGCTTGTTTACTACTGCAGCAAGCTGGTTTGCTTCTAGAATCATTGCAAAAGTCAGACCTCTAGTCTTCTGATTTTTTTTTTAAGATAGTAAGCCCACAGCTCTCCCCATTAGTTTTCTCGGTTGATATTGGTATTTTTGATGCCTTTGAGACTTTTTTTTTATTGCACTGGACACTGTTCCATCCTTTTCCAGGACACTCCTGATCCACTTGTATTTTTGCACCAAGAAGTTCCCATTTCTGAAGCACATCAGATTTCCTAAGAGCGATGGCCCTCAGCCGATTCATTTGTTGGGAGGCACGCCACAGGCAAGTCGTCTGGTGAGATGGAATTGTCTCCAGCTAAATGGAACTACACTGATAGTAACTCATGGTTGTTGTTGCACAGACACCTTAACAGCCATTTGTCAAGTCAGTCACTCTGTCTTTGAAAAGGAGAGGCAGAGCAAAGTGTTTCCTGTGGGGGATGAGAAGGAAGGTTGGCCATGCAGGTTGTACAGTGATTGGTGAGCATTGATTTGTGTGCCTGCTGTGCTGCTGTTCTGTGGAGGACAAAGCACTCCAGGTGCCCCTCTCTCTCCCACTCCCTGTCTCTCTCTCTCCCTCTCCCTGTCTCTCTCTCCCTCTCTTTCCCTCTGTCTCTGTCTCTCCCTCTCCTACCTCTCCCTCTCTCTCTCCCTCTTTCTCTCCCTCTCCCTGTCTCTCCCTCTCCCTCCCTCTCTCTCTCTCTCTCTCTCTCTCTCTTTCCCTCTCTCCCTCTCCCTGTCTCTCTCTCTCCCTCTCTCTCCTTCTCCCTGTCTCTGTCTCTGTCTCTCTCTCCCTCTCTTTCCCTCTGTCTCTGTCTCTCTCTCCCTCTCCCTCCCTCCCTCTCTCTCTCTTTTTCCCTCTCTCTCTCTCTCCCTGTCTCTCTCTCCCTCTCTTTCCTTCTGTCTCTGTCTCTGTCTCCGTCTCCCTCTCTCTCTCCTTCTTCCTCTCTCTCTCTCTTCCTCTCCCTCTCCCTCTTCTTCTCTCTCTCCCCCCCTCTGGTCCAGTAGGAACTTGCTGGCCAGAATTGCAGTTACTGCTTCTTCCTCCCATTTGTCTCTCCTTAAAGTGCAAGCAGGTTGGAGCCTGCCCTAGCCATCTAGTTGCTACAATAATCTTCCAGACTCAGAATTGAAGGGTTTGTAAAGAAACAGAAACAATTTCCTCCCAGTTCTGGAGACTGGAAGTCCAGCATCACACCAACAGGGTGTGTGCCCTGTGAGGGGCTGCTCTTCACGGAGGGAGGGCGCTTTCGACCAGCAGCCTGACTGTCAAGGCCAAGCAACACTCCTTGGACATTTTATAGGGCATTAACTCTGTGCACCAAGGCCCCACCCTGGTGACCTCACTTTCTTTCTGAAGGTCCCACCTCTTCTTCCCATCATCCCAGGCATCGGGTTTCAGCATGTGAGTTTAAGGACAACATAAGCGTATAGATCTTAGCAGAGTCTCTCCCTGCTGTGAGTATTTTTCTTAGCTTCAAGAATAGAGGCCCCATGTTACCTAAGGAGCAAAGAGGTTTACTCTGAAAAAAAATTGGTCAATATTAGAAGAGAAAGGTGGTAGGTTTTATTGCAGTTAAGAGAAAACACTTTCTGGATCAATCCCGATGATCTCAGCTAAGATTCATGGTTAGCCCCACCCCCTCCCTGCTCAAGCAATCATGAAGGTCAAGGTTCAGGATGACTCAGTTAGGTAAATCTGGCCCAAGGCCCCAGTAGCCACTGGTAGACCAAAGCTGGAGCTAGAACAATGGGGGAGTTGGGAGGTGGGGGCTGCCAAGGGCTGGCTTCTTTTGTCTCTCCCTCTTCGGACAGTTTGAGACTCCCATGTAGCCTTCCCATAGAGGCCAGCTTGAATCGCCCCATAGCATAGTGGCTTTTGGGTTGCTAGAATTATTAGTGGACCCTTAGTGTCCCATTGTGAGTGCTCTAGGAATCACCTAGAGCTCCCTGCTTTCTAAGCCCCCAAGCCCAAGTGCTGTTCGGCCATAACCTACTGGGCAGCCATGCAAGCCAACACTGGGTCAGGCTGTAGGAGCACTGTCTGCCCTCAGTTCTCAGTCACAGAAAGAGTTTGCAGAGATATGTGAAAAGTATCTACTCTCTCTAACACAAGGTTAGTTTGTGCCTTAGTCAGGGTTTCTATTGCTGTGACTGGAACACTGTGACCGAAAAGCAAATTGGGGACGAAAGGGTTTCTTTGTCTTACACTTCCATATTGCTGTTCAGTACCTAAGGAAGCCAGGACAGGAACCCAGGCAGGGCAGGATCCTGGAGGCAGGAGCTGAGGCAGAGGCCATGGAGGGGTGCTGCTTACTGGCTTGCTTCCCTGGCTTGCTCAGCCTGCATTCATATAGAACCCAGGTCCACCCAGGCAGGGATTGCACTGCTCATAGTGGGCTGGGCCCTCCCCTATTGATCACTAGTTGAGAAATTCCTTGCAGCTGGATCTCATGGAGAGATTTCCTCAACTTACGCTCCTTCCTCTCTGATGACTGTAATTTACTTGTGTCAGCTTGACACACAAACCCAGCCAGTACAATAATCTTTATATGTTAATTTAATTAGTGTGTGTGTGTGTGTGTGTGTGTGTGTGCCTGTGCAAATGTAGTTGCAGGTGCCTACGGTCAAGAGGTCAGAGGAGAAGGCTGGAGAACCTGCTCTCTCCTGCCCCCTTGTGGAATGTAGGGATTGAACTCAGGTTGTCAGGCTTGAGTGCCCACACCACTGTGAGTACCCTGAGCCACCTCACTGGCCCTGTTCTTTCCATTTTAGTATAAATGTCCACAGCCATTCCTTTAAAAAAAATCCCAGTGGATCAGTTGAATTCAAGAGTTAAACAAACAAACAAACACATGCTTACATAAGGTTCCATTGCAGGTTGATGGATCAGGGGCATGGCACGATATAACACAAGCCCCGTTCATGTCAGGCACTCTGTGGACAGTTAGTGAAAAGTAACCAAATGAATGAATGAATGAATGAATATATAATGAATTAGTTCACAAAACTGCCATCAATCAAAGGAGCTTTAAAGCCTCGTAAATTAGAAGCCAACAGAATGAATTATAACTTGGCATCTTGGGTGAAAAAAATATGTCTCTAAAACATAATTAGTATAGGATTTGTTTTACTTTGTTTTGTTTTATTTGTAAATATAATTTAGCTAAAAGGCACTTAAGTATACATAGTCAAGTAACTGTCTGGTTTGATGAGAGACGTGAGGGTAGAGAATATTTTCTGATGAGCATTTGGAAACTCCCTGGCTGTTAGGGAGGGAAGGCTGGAATGCTGATGATATTGTAGGATTAATGGGGTTCCCCATGGGCTTTTCCTTCTCTGCAAAACTGATGTCAGAGCAGAGGACTACAGAGTTATTACATTTTTAGACATAACATCCTATTTTCGTTGGCCCTAAGGTTCAAAGGGGTTTTAGAGGGGGTGGATCTCCCCCAACCCCTCCTTCATGCAACAGGTATCTCCTCCTCTCCTGGAGGACAAAGGTCAATGGAAACAAAAGAACAATGAGAAGGATAACCAACCCACCTTATAAGTTGTAAAATTCTGTTCTGAAAAGGTATAAAGGGTATGGGCTTTCGTCCCTCGTGGTTGCCTTTGCTCTTATGCGAGACGACCCCAGTGTACTGGATTAATAAAAACCTCTTGCTAATTGCATCGATCTTCGTCTCTGCGTATTTGAGAGTGGGGCATCCATCCCGAATTTAACAGCTTTCTGAAGCACGTGGGCTACGTTTTAGGGAGGGGACCTCTCCTAGCACGCTATAGGATACCTGGGGAGGTGAATGGGTCATGGGTTTGCTACAGTGACTTGGTGAGGGTGTTGTCAGCTTATCCTAGATAATAAGTGATCTGGCCACTCATGAAGATCCATTGCATTTGCCAACAGAGAAAGAACAGGTCAGACTTAACCAAATGAACTCACCCTTAGGACCACTGTTGGGGTCCCTTAAATAATAGGAAGATTTATTGTAAACGTTTCTGAATTAGCAAGACCAAGACATAAAAACCCTGAGCTGATCCACTCTTAGCTAATATTCCTTTTTTTTTTTTTTTTGGAGTGGAGGGGTGTTTAAAACATGGCCAGGAAGGAGATTCACTGCAGGGGAGGGAATGCTGCCAATCAGCAGTAGAGTGTGTCACCAGGAAAGCAGAGATGATGTAGGAATTGTAAACAGCCATCAGGGCTTGGAGGGATTTCTAAGAACTCCTTTGGCCGGAAGTATTCTCCCCAGAGGATGAGGGCAGGACCCCTGAAGACTGACCTTGCGGGGAAGGATGGAGGTTCAGGGATGTTAGTACCTGCCCCCAAGATACAATTCCTAAATTCCACAAAATTGGGAGAACTCTGTCTAACATCCCCCCTTCAGCCGTATATTTCAGCTCCTGTAGCGTTTGCCCCTCTGTGTCTCAGGGTTCATGTATTTTTTTCTGTTTCTTCAGGGAACCAGCCTTTCTCTTGAGACTAGTGAGTAATGAGCCTTGTGTGACTGACTCAGTGCTGCCCTGAAGCTCAAAGCTGTTGTTGAGTCTTGCAGAACCTCGGATGCCCTTAGAGCAGGGTGTGGGCTGGGTTAGCTGCTGAGTGATGGGGGCTCTGGTGTCCCTACTGAGACCCTGTGCCCGAGTTCCTGAGTAAACAACACCAGAGGGATGGTTTAGAATGCACACAGCACGTCATCATCATCGTGTAAGGTGACACAGGGTGTTTGGTTTCATCCGACAGGACCCAGGCATCAGCCTGCTGCTTCACTGTAGCCAGGCATGGTATGGAGTCTTTCGTGAGGAAGGCCCCATAGGGAGAGCCTTCCCTTATCTGCAAACCTGGCCAATAGTCTCTTCATGACGCTGAACAGCAGGGATCTGGAGAAAGGACATTATGTGACAGTGTCTGAGGCGTGCAAGAACCAGAGTTCTTCCCTGGCCTTATTGAGGGCACTTCTGTAGCCCACAGCTTACATCATCAACACATGTCAGAGGAGCATTTTTGAAAGGGCAGGGCTTTGATAACCCTGGGACAGCCACCATACATCATCCTCAGGAGTCTCCCAGCCCACTGGCAAGGCAGACAGGAGAGAAAACCATTTCAGGGGAGTCAAACACTAAGCTATAATATGTAAATTAGATAAATGCAACACACACACACACACACACACACACACACACACACACACACGCACATACACATACACATATATGTATACACACATGCACACACACACACATCTATGTGCACAAAGAAGGGAATCATCCATTCATTCTGCATAGGAACTAGGACCAAGTACATGTCTCCAGAGTGTTCTATTTTTATGGTGCCGTTGAACCTAGGGCCTCATGAATACTAGATAGGAGTTCTCCCACTGAGCTATATCCACAGGCCTCTCCACAGGGTCTTGAAGAATGAACATAAATTAGCCACATAGGCAATTATCTGCCAAAGTCTGGAAAGAAGCTCCGGTGTAGATAATAAAGGACAGGTAGGATAATATTCGTCTTGAAGAGGTGAGTGTCATGGTACCTTCCCATGCATAGGTTTCCACATATCTGGATTCAACCATAAGGACAAAAAATATTTTAAAATGTACATCTATACTGAATATATAGAGATTTTCCCCCTCCTTAATCAGCACAGTGCAGTAAATGGAATGCATTTATACTGTATTAAACATCATAAATAGCTTATAGGTGATTGAGAACCTGTGGGAGGGGATGTGCAGGCCATTTGAGAACACTGTATTGTTTTACATAAGGGGTTGGAGCACCTGTACAGTTGGTGTTTGTGGAGGTCCCGGTGCTAACCACCCATGCATAGTGGGAGCAACCATACGAGTCATAGACTGTGAGGATGGAGCTATAGGACTTGGTCAGACAGGCATGGCTAGGTCCTGGGGGATTCCTGCTAAACAGCTGGAAACCCTACCTCGAAGGCATCAGGTGAAGAACAATCTCTATTAGACTCACGGTAGTATAGAAAATGGGTCGGAAAAAATTTGCGATATGGAAATCACAATTTCCATGGTTGGTTTGGGAGCCACCTCAGCGGACAGTCTCACTGATGAAGGCAGGATTGAATTTTGGCCACGGGTCTGTGATAACTTGAAGGGCTCTCACACACTAATTGTGACATCTGTGAAGAAAAGAGAAAAAGTTGCTTTGAGGACTTGGAGCCCTGGGCTGGCAGCTTCAGTGTCCTTTGGAACAGCTCTCCCAGGAGAAGTCTTGAGGCACAGCAGTCTGTGGCTTTAACGGGGCCCCTTCATGCTGGGCTAAGCTCCAGAGCTTGAGAACCATGGCTCTAGGTTGCTGTTTCTGACTATCTCCAGATGAAGGAAATATTAGCACTATTAATAAAAGGCACCGTTAACAGGTTCTATAGGATGCTCATGGAATCGAGGGATTTTCAACTGAGATGGAATCTCTGTTGAAAACTGCAAACACTCAGATTCATAGTTTCCAGTGTTTGCTTCACCCGAAACTGTGAGAACATGTCTCTGTGATATAGGTTAAGATACCCCACCTTTTTCCCCTACAAATTAAATTGTCTATCAGGTCTCTCTAGTCAGTACCGTGGCATGGTGGGACAGAACAATGAGGCCTTAGAAGGAATACAAGCTACTTGGACTTTGTCATTCAAAGGTCGTGTTGGAAACTCAGTCCCTAAATTCACATGTGGGTATCCTTTAGATGTGGGGTCTTTGGGAGGAAATTAAGAAAAAACAAGGACAAAAGGAAGGATCCTGTGACGGGACCGTGTCTGCAGGGGAGACCTTCTAGAGAGCCCTACTGTGCTCTTTTGCTCTGTGATTTCCTCTACCGTGCTGGAAGCCAGACAGCCCTTGACAAATGCTGGCACTTTGACATTGGACTTGTTTGTAGCTTCTAGAACGTCAAGAAATGATTTTTTTTTTTTTTTGCTGTTTATCAGTTACCCACTCTGTCCTATTCTGTCATAGCAACAAACTGAGTCTGAAACAGAATGCTAAAGGTGAGTACACAAAATACACTCTGTTAAGTTTTTTTTTCCCTGAGTTATCCATTAGCTTCGGCAATATCCTTTTGTTGTGTGCCCAGGGCACTGATGTGGCCCTCCTGGGTCTTCAGGATTGCCGACCTGTCAGCCTGGATCTCTGCCACGTTCCCCAGCCTCTGGAATTGCTTTCCCCTCTCCTCCAATGATAGCCTCCTTTTTTAGGGCTAAGCTCAATGCTACCTTGCCATCTAATTAAAGTTTGATGCTCTAGGTGAACCTGACAGGCCAGAGACTTCCAAGTTTAATTGCTTTGCCCCTTCCAACTCCCAGTGGAGCCCAGTAAGCTTCAGCTGGCAGGCGGAAGCAGACGGTCCAGGCTAGTGGGCACATCTGAGGCTTCCTCCTAGGAAACATTTCCCCTGCCTTTATTTACTCTAGTGATGAAGATGTAGGGATTACTCAAGTATGACTCATGTTCTGTGCTAGTTACAGGAGCTATGAAGGTGAATCAGACGGTGCTGACACTCAAGAAGCTCAGAGGAGGAGAGCAGATGGACACATAAACAGACTATCAAGCAGCCCCGCAAAATTATAATGAAGAAAAGGGTATTTGGGACATGCCGAATAGACATCTAAATCAATGGGCCTAATAGAGAAGATGCCTTGGGGAAAGTATGAGTCCTGAAAGACAAACTGACATGTGAGGTAAGAGAGGGCCGGCTCGATGCAAGGGCAGAATTACTAGCAGCAGCAGTTCAGACCCACGCATAGTTTGGAAACTCAGAAAACCATAATCTGGCTTGTTTTGAATGGGAATTTTCCCCATAGCCTGGGATATTGAACACTTATTTGGTCCTCAGTTGACAATGCTATTTAGGGAGGTGTAGCCTTGCTGGAGGAAGTGTGCTACTGGGGGCAGGCGGTGATTATTTATAGCCTTGCCCCACTTACAGTTTGGTTTCTTTGGTCTGTGCTTGTGGTAGAAAACGTCATGCATCCAGAATGCTGGCTGCTTGTAGCCATGCCTCTCCACCATGAAGAACTCATATCCCTCTGGAGCTTTATCAGCCAAAATAAACTCTTTTTTTTCGTCAGATTTTTGGTCTCGGTGCTTTATCACACCAACAGTGATCAAGAGTGTGGTGGCCCAGCCATTGAGATGCAGATGCAGACAGATCTTCATGAGCTCAAGGCCAGCCTGGACTACAGACAAGGTTCCAGGATAGCCAGAGCTACAACTTGAAACTTTACAGAAGCAAAATGAAACCAAACATGAAAACAAGGCACGAGAACAGAAAAATAATGCCTGATTTGTTTGGAGAGTGTTTACAGCATGGCTGATGTCGTATAACTCAGAGGCATGATTTTCATTTGTAATTGCTGTTTTCTTCTTTGTTAGGCAGGTCTACAACTAGCTCAGGCTGGCCTCTAAATCGCTACAAAACTGTCAAACTTGAGTTGTCTCAGGCCTCTGCTAGCCAAGTTCTGGGACTATAGGCATGTGCCGCCATACTCCGTTGGCATCTGGGTATTTTATTCAGTTTTTTAGGAATTCTTAAAAGTCCTCACAGGATCACCAGATTTAGTTGAACCTATGAGGCTTTCTTCAACGTTGCGATAAGAAGAGCCTTTGCGTCCACTTGTTCAGCACAGATCTCTTTGCCAT
Source organism: Mastomys coucha (assembly GCF_008632895.1). Taxonomy (NCBI): domain Eukaryota; kingdom Metazoa; phylum Chordata; class Mammalia; order Rodentia; family Muridae; genus Mastomys; species Mastomys coucha. Next base: position 27,544,058 of record NW_022196896.1, on the reverse strand, counting down.
AATGTGGAGGATGGCCTGAGAATGCAGAACTGAAGGCAGGTACTCCTGGCAGCTATCAAATGTGGCTATGATTGGGTATGGACTGGGAGAGGGAGAGGGAGAGGGAGAGGGAG
>NW_022196896.1:27518918-27543794 GCF_008632895.1 Mastomys coucha | reverse complement strand
AGGGGGAGGGGGAGGGGGAGGGAGAGGGAGAGGGAGAGGGAGAGGGAGAGGGAGAGGAGCTGAGCTCTTCCCACAGCCCAGCTCCAATGGAGGCAGAGAGAATAGAGTATACCTCCTTATTCATGAAGGGTACTTTCTAAGACCCTCAGAGGATGCCTGAAAATATTCATCATACTGATACATATATCCTTACGTATACTTAATATATTTCTATATATACATGCCTATGACAAAATTTAATTTATAAATTAATAAGTTAAATCTATAAATTAATCTATAATAAGGTTCAGTAAAAGGTTAACAACAGTAATAATGAGACAGAAAATTACAACAAACATAATAGTCACTTTCTTTTTTTTCTAAATGTCTTACTGAAAGTGTAGATCTTAACAATGTTTGTAGACATTTTGTTCTTTTCTTATTAAATTTATTACCATGTGCACCTTTCCACTTATCAAAAGCATTTTACAGCTTGTCTTTGGCACCTCCAAATTTCTAGCATTACCTGTCTTGCTTGAAGGGGCTGTCATAGAAGTAAATTTGGCTTACTTTATGATACTGCAACAGTCAATCTAATGGTCGTGTGATTAACAGGAAGGTAGCATATACAGTGTGGATACACAGAACAAAGGTACAATTCACATTCCAGATAGGATGGGATTGGATACTGTGAAATTTCCATGCCCCACTTAGAACAGCATGCAATACAAAACATACAACTTCCTTATATCTAGAATTTTCCATGTAACATTTTCAGAATATGGTCGAGGACAGATAATTGAAACTCGGAAAAGAAAGACTACTGGAGTGATGTGGGTTGGGCTAGCTGGAGTGGAGCGACTGGGTTCCTATTGTGAGGATTTTATGGGACTGGTGGCTAGTGGCATACGTTTATTCTTTATCCTCAGATCCGGCCTGTCTGCCCTATACACCTTCGCTCTTTTCTCCTTGGCGTCATTTGAACTTGTCAGGCGGCTTCCACATCCATCAGTCCTTCAGGGAGAAAAGCCTCTGAACACATGGCTTCTCTCCATTGTTGGTGTTCAGACAACTTGAAAATTGGCAGAGGAATCCACGCTGGCGAAAGAGCAGTTGAACGACCCTCAAAAGAGGTCAGGATGCCCTCGGAGGAGGTAGAAAACTTCGTGTGTTCCACGTTTCACACAGCCACGCTGGGCTCCTGCGGCTTGCAGGGTGGCGGCTCAGTGTCTCATTTCCAGGCTATGCCGGTGCGCCGTTAGCCAGCAGAGGGCAGCATTGAGACATCAACGAAGGCCGACTTGGGCGCGCCACAGCGGGGAAGCAGAGCCTCGGGATGCCTGCTTGTCGGAAGCTTTAACCTTTTAAGCAATTCTCTGGGGAGCCCTTCCTGTCATGTGTGGGCTGCCCTAAAATGAGCAGGTGATAGAAATGAAATATTAAACAATTCTGTTCTGCAAAATGAAAATGAGTTGTCATTTAGCATTTTTATCAGTCGATGACACATTCTTCCAGCTTTAGAAGGATTTTGTGAAAATGAACTCATTTGCCACTAAATCCTCAAGAATAACACGTGGGGTAGCCGCCATCAGCGACAGGGGTGCAGGGAAGGCCAAGACCGAGCCTGCAGGGCCCAGGGGCCGGAATCTGGGACCTGTGAAGCAGGCCAGGGATGCAGCTGCTTGGATAGGGATCCCGAGGAAGCAGGCACATCTCTAGTGAGGCTGTGTGTGGCCAGGCAGATGGCAAGTCAGCTCACAGAATAATGAAAGGAGCTGAAGGTGGCGAAGTGAGGGCGGCGGGCAAGCTTGCTGGTGGCAGGAATCTCCTCCATACTGCTTCCATTTATCAGAAGCACCAGCAGCGATGCTGAGCTGTTGGGTTTTTTTTTGTTTTTTGTTTTTTGTTTTTTGTTTTGTTTTGTTTTGTTTTGTTTTGTTTGTCTTTCACTGTCTCGGTGGATCTGTGTGTCCCTTGCTTGTGCTGGGGCAGATCCCCTGGAACAGCTGAAAGCTGAGAATGGAAGGGAAAGGAGCCTTTTGCTCTCTTTCTCTCTCTCTCTCTCTCTCTCTCTCTCTCTCTCTCTCTCTCTCTCTTTCTGGTGGTGATTTTCATCTAGTGGCTTTCGTGGCAGTGATGTCCACTCTGAATTCAAGCTGTCAAAAGGGCGCTTTGCAGGAACCTGAGAGGGCTGCCAGCAGAGCTGCAAGGAAGGGCCGGGCCCCAGCCTAACCTGGGAAGCTCTTCAGCAGAACGTTGTCTTTGGTAGAGGATTCCAGGCTGCCACGCAATCCCTCTCCTCTCTGTCCCCCTGCCCCCATTCCCAGTGCGATTTATTTCTCTACAGACAGTATTGATTCTTTCCTCTAACCAATCGCTCCTGGGCTTGTGTAAATGAAAGCCCTCTTGTGTAATAATCGTGCCTATAGCTGGGTGATTTGGGCAGGAAGCCGCGTGTTACATCCACCCTGTGAGAAGCGATGCATTTGACCGGATAGGTACATGTGATACAAATGTTTGTAACTCGTCTAGCAGTCCAACCTGTATTTAGGAAATATTCACCTTGGTTTTTTTTTTCCCCTTTGGGTCAAAATAGCTCAAAAATATTTCTGTTTTAATATTCATTTGAAGGGACTTGCATGCAGCATGAGATTATCTGCTGAGCCAGGTTTCGTCCTCCATGCCAGTGAGGGAAACAACCCGAATTTGTGCTTGGTTTGAGTTCTTTTGAACTCGTCCAGATGGGAATAACAGTAATAACAGAGTGGACATTCACACACACACACACACACACACACACACACACACACACACACACCCCGCATCTTTTTCTCCCCTACACCCTCATAGCATGTAGTAATGGGTATATGTTAGCTGGGCACTACCCACACTTGCAAACCTCCTTGTGAAGCCCAGATCGTATGAACACTGACTGACATGTTTATCTAGGTCTTTCTGTTTGTACATAGATAGCATCCGGATTCTATGAGATATTGTTGCCTTCTTTCCAGATCTAATTTGATAATTTAAACAAAACCAAACCAACCATCTACTTGGTCCTTGCCTTCCCTCCACAGTAAGGGTGGAGGTTAGCTGCTGATGGAAGGACATAGCTCGGTCACTGTGCGATGATTAAAAAAAAAAAGGTCTTATTTAGAGCTTGGCTCACTTTCTTACTCGAGGATCTTAAGGTGGTCATCTATTTTAGCCATTTAATTTCATTAGTTATTAATGTTTTTATGTTTTGGGGCTCCTCACAGGCACATGTGTCCAGTGTCTCATGGGTCCAGGTCTCCTCTGGGTCACAGACTTGTGTGTGCTCTGATGCCAGTTCTCACAGTGGCCATGACATAAGCTTGCCAGGAGGAAAGGGCCCACGAAGAGCCACTGATTGAGAATCATCACTGGAAGGGAAGGATGGAAAAAAATGCCTGTCTCCTGCCTGGTAAATGGGGTTCATAGGTCACTAAGTTACTGTGCTGCCTCTCTTTCCTCCTGAGTTGTGTCTGGTCCTGGCCTTGTGGGAAGATCTGGGACTACCATCTGCATTCTCATTTCTAAGTTAGAAAATGAAATTTTCATGAGAGGTGAAGAGGTGGGGACCTCTTTAATGTCAGGAAGGCTTGCTTCTCTATGCATGTTTGGATCTAGCAATACTTTCACAAATCAAGTGAATTTATTCTTTAGATTATGGACACTTTCAAATGGACACACTTGTCATTAAAATGAGGAACATGAGGCAGTGTGCTCATGTGTGCCACATGACAACTGAAACATTTTACCGAGAGACTGGGATCAGCTGCCTTCTTTGTGTGAATACCTAACTAGGTGAGCTAACTGTAGGATTATATTTTTCTCTAAGCCTACTTATTTTTTAGGTTTTTGAATTCTTTAACCTCCCTTCTAGCCCACTAACCACCAGGGAAAAAGAAGGTTTCTAGGAAAAGGGGGTAGTGGACCTGTTTAGAAGTTGTTCTTTGACCTACATGGGCTGGACCTGGGCCTCCCTGCACGTATGGAGCAGATATACAGCTTGACCTTCATGTGGGTCCTGAACAACTGGAACAGGGGCTATCCCAAAAGCTGTTGCCTGTATGAGGGATATCTTTTACTAGCTGGGCTGCCTAGTCTGGCATCAGTGGTAGAAGAGACTTAAAGTGCAGGGGTAGAGGGCGGATACTCAGGGGAGCCCCCACCTGGTCAGAGGAGGAGGGGAGTGGGGATGAGGGAAGGATTGTGAAAGAGAGTGACCAGCAGGTAGGCAGCAAGCACCATGTAAAGAGAATAAGTGAAAAAAAAAGTTTAAATTAAAAAGAAAATAAAGTAGTTCCTTGGGGCGATTCCATTCTTTATTGTCAGGATACCAGCAGTCCAGTCCAATAGCAAACACCAAACATGAATCAGTAGCAGCGGCTCAATCCAGCAGAAACCACAAGGCTCTGCTGTATCAGCACAAGTCAGAGCAACTGGCAAGAGTCAGCTGGAATACCATGAGAAGTCCTTTAGCGTGTTTCTCTCTATGAAATGCAGGCCAGTGAAGCATGTTAAAAAAGGCACAACCTAATAGAAAACTTGGAGAAGAAACCTGTCACCTGAGCTGTGACAAAGTGTCTGGTCTTGGTGTACAGATGAGTGAACTGAGAAATTCAGCTTTTAAAATACTTTAAAATGATAGAAGGTAGGAAGAGAGGAAGGAGGCAGATCTGATGAATCCTCTGGAGACTGCAAATCTGGGATATCCTGTTGTTGTCTTGTGTCTTGGAGGTCCTGCAGCTTTGCTTCTGGAGGACTGGCCCTTCATGTGTTCGTAGATGGGGTAGATGTTGGGGTGGGCTAATTCAAAGCATCTGGGCCTGGGTGGTAGCTGAGTTGGTCAGCCTGACAGATCTCCCATGCTCACGCCATTCAGGCCAGGTCTCTCCCACTTACCCAGGCAGCAACTCAGACTGGTGACATCCACATGGCCTTTGGTGGTCCCAGATCCCTACTACTTCAGGGCCAAGGGCCTCACCTCGGCCTCAGATAACATCACGAGCTACTAACATCAGGCTATTCTTCACTGTACTGGAGTCTCCAGCCCCACTGCTCCTCACTGTGCACACACCCTTGTGCTTCTCTTTCCCTTCTATCTCTCCACCATGCCCTTGCTCATCTTAGTGGCACAAAGACCTCTGGGTGTCTTCAGTGTGATGCCAGGTAGGGGTCATCTCTGTCGAGGTCAGCCTACCCAGGCCAGTTTTGCTTAGTGTTTAAGACAGGGTTTCATTCTGTAGAGTGCTCATCACACAAGCACAACCCCAGTGCTGGCGGTGTTACAGGCACCCCCTGGGTTGCTGGCAGTCTCTCTACCACAGAATGCAACTAATGTAGTCAAAGAGAGTGTTGCAGTTTGAGACTAGACTGAAAAGAGGATCAAATGACCTTTACAGTTTATCATAACCTTGAGCTTAAGCTGTATTTCATGTTTCGAATTTCTCCTTGTCCATGAGAATTTGACATGCCACAGTGCCCTGGAGCCTTAGCAACAGAAGCCGTGTGGATTTGGTGCTGGCTCTTTAGGAAAGGGTGTCCTTGCAGGCGCAGGAGAGGTGGGTGGTTCAGGACCTGTGGCTGCCACCCTGCTAATGACTCATTTCTGAGGTGCTTAGGGAAAACTTCTTTACCTTTTTGTTTTCATTCATATTTTATGGATGCAAACACTAGTGTCTTCCTGCAGACATGTTTTGACAGCTAATTAAATATTTTCAGAGTATCCCTGTGATCCAAGATAAAAGTTACCTATTACAAGCTCAAATACCCAGAAGCTAAGGGTGGAGGTACATGCCTGAAATTGAGGTGCTTAGAAGGCTAAGACAGGAGGATTGCCAGGAGTTTAAGACTATCCCAGCCTGGGCATCCAGTGAACTGAAAACCCATCAGGGTTATGGTGTGAGGCACCTCAAAACAAAAAAATGCCACATAACCCTGGCTTTCTCTTTGATACTTGTGATAACTGTCTGCATCACTTGCTAACTAGTATATGGCGATGCGTGGTGCACGTGCCTGTGAGAAAAGAGAAGCGGTCCACTGAGTGAGAGCCAAGGGTGCGAGCCAAGGGAAGCTCCTGGTGGTGACATGGAAATACTTGGAAGACAGGGCTGAGTGTCCAGCATTCCACTTCCACTCATTGCAGACCCCAGCAAGCTGTATTTCCCAACTGTAGAAAGCACGGGCTTTGACCCCAGAAAACAGCAGAAAGGACCAGAGTCATGGTCCTATCCAGGCTTTTGGTGGCTTCGCTTCCCTTTCGTGTCCCTCTCAGCTTTATCCCCTCAGGCTAGATGCTACCCTTGTCCCCTGCATTGGCCCACAGCTCGTGGGGAGCGTTTGGGCCTCCTGGCCTCTTTTGATTCTATTCCCAGCCCAGGGCAGACCTAGGAGCTGGCCAGTTATACTTCACTGTAGTTCTCCAGGGCAGTGAGTCCTCCTTGGTGATGTCATCGTGAGGTTGTGCATGGCTGTGGATCGGGTTCTGTACTGGCACGGGCATGTGTTCTCTTGCCTGGGTGATATCTGCCCTCTGGGATGTCACAACAGCTCCTTTTTTGCTGTGGCACTATGGGAAGCCCGTCCCCACCCAGGTCCACAGAGAAGTGGCTCCGCTGTGCTAGTCAGACACACTGTGGAAGCTGTGCTGAGATCACACTGGGCTCTGTTGTCAGTGACCCCTCACTGTGTAAAATAAGTAATTTCCCCAAGAGACTCCATTTTGCAAGGAGCATTTCCTCCATTTTTGCATTCAGTGTTTTACTCCATTTTAAGGACAGCGGACTTTATCTGCATGGACAGGTGAAGGGTACCATTTGTTTGCTGTCATGCAGTACAGATTGATAAATGACTTACTCCTGGGAGTAGAAAGGGTCTCATGAATTCTGTGGGAGAACTGGAACTGCAGGACTTGTGGGCGCATTAAAACCATGTCAGGAAAAGCAGGCCCGAGAACTTGGCAAGCATATAGACTGAGGAAAGGAACAAGTCCTTCATCTGGGTCCTAATAGGAACCTACGCCATGATGGCAATGGCCTCACTGACCTGCTCTCTGACCACCTGGTGCGTGCATCAAGGAGCAGACAGGGAGGAGACTCCAGACTGTCCCAGGAGTTTCAGGTCAGTTGGGTTGCTGCTGTCTGAGTGATCCATTTGATGTGTCTGACTGTCCCCTTGTTTGCTTGACTGCTGTCCATTCATCAGTCTGCTGTCCCTCTGTCTGCCCATTCACTATCATGCTATTCATCCACCTGCCCATTCACTAGCTTGGATGCAGTGTTGCACTGTTCTTTAGTGCATGCCTGCAGGTCAGCTTTAGCTCTGTAGCCGAACTAGAAGACCAGCAGCAGCTTCCCCAGCTGGCTGGCTTTGTCGTCTTACCCCCTCAGACCTCTTAAAAAGTCCTCCAAAGTTCTCTTTGCCTCTTTAATACCACACACACACACACACACACACACACACACACACACACACACAGAGAGAGAGAGAGAGAGAGAGAGAGAGAGAGAGAGAGAGAGAGAGAGAGAGAGAGAAAATATAGTAATATATATATAGTGTATAGCATGTGATTTGAGAATTAATATTAGGAATTAAGATTGAAATGAATAAACCTGGTTTTGCCTCAGCCTTGACTATCAAGGGAAGCCTCTAGCAAACTGCTGCCATTGAAGCTGCTGCACCTTGGGATTTTTTTGTTACTCAATAAATTCTGACACTGTGGAAAGACAGACGTGTTTGTCTGTTTTGACGTCTGACATGTAGAAGAGTGACTGCTTCTCTTTGTATGGAGGTCTCTGGGATGGGAGGATGTGAATCTGGGACTTCTAGAGGCCTTTTTTCTCACCATCAGCCAAAAGCTGTCTCTAGGAGCAGAAGAAAGCCAGTCCACAGAGGAAGTCAGAAACAAGAAATTGAGGCCCAGTGCATGGATAATGTGAGGAGTGGCCTGGACTCTTTAAGTCATAATCTCAACTGTGAGACTAGCTGCCAGATGGCATTGGAGCAATCAGATAGCTGTCACGGGAAAGACTGGACTCCTGAACAGTGAACTCGCTGGTTGCGGCTGGTGGCAAGGATGAACTCTTGGATGTTTATGTAGACAACAGGGTGAGAGGCAGCTTCTGAGAGAACACTTCACAGCCCGGGCAGCTTAGAAAAACAACTGCCTGGTGGGAAACAACTGAGTTATTCTTCCAAAGATGCTGAAGAATAACTAGAGCAACTAGTCTTTAGAACTATAATGTTCTCCGAATGTCCATGTGTTAAGGGCATGGCCGCTAGCTGTTGGTGCTTTGGGGATGTGTAAGATTGAGGTATCTCCTTGGGGTCTATGGAGTGTGCTCTTGGGAAGACTACTGGGATTCTAGTGCCTTCCTCACAGTGTTTTGGTTGTCACAAGGAGAGCATCCTTTGCCACCACATGCTCCTACCTGGATGTGTCATGTAGCCCATGCCTGGAGCAACGTGGTCAAACAGCCATGGACTGACACCTCGAAAACTGTGAGCCTAAAAGGCTTCCTCTTTTTAAACTGATTTTCTCCTGTGTTTTGTCATCTCAATGAAAAAAATATGGATCGAAATTGTTTGCCTGCTGTCTTTCATTGTTTGGACATGCTGCGCATCTTCCTGTCCATTCATCATTCTGATGTCCATCTGTCTGTCCATTCTTTATTCATTATTATGTTATTTATCCACTTGCCCATTCACTAGCTTGGACTGTGCTTTGCTTTATTTCATACCTCACATCTGCAGGTAAGCTTTAACTCTGTAGCCTAATATGTATGTGTGCATGTATGTATGTATGTATGTATGCATGCATGCATGTATGCATGTATTTATGTATGTATGTATGCATGTGTGTGTGTGTATGTATGCATGTATGTGAATGTATGTATGTATGTATGTATGCATGCATGTGTGTATGCATGCATATGTATTTATGTATGTATGTATGCATGTATGTGTGTATGTATGCATGCATGTGAATGTATGTATGTATGTATGTATGTATGTATGTATGTATGTATGTTTCTGTGTTTCCACCCCACCTCACAGCTGGAGTGTCAGGACACCATTTGAGAAGGCAAAACACAGAGGTGCTAGGCTACATCCAGGCTACATTCCCTTCTCCTGGTTGGGGTGCCTGGCTTATGAGACAGCAGCACCTGCTCAGGGGAGATGAAACACAGTCTAAAATAGGGGCCCCAGCCCATTTTTCTCTGGGTGAAAAATGGCAGGGGCTGAGGCAGAGGCTGTGGTTCTCAGGCTTCTGGACACCCAGACTCTGCTGGGAATCTCCAAGAGTTGAGAACAGGCCAAGGGCCTGAGATTGGGGGTGGGGCGGTTCCAGCTTAGCTCAGGGTAAGTGCCAGGAGTGTGGAGGGGCCTTCTGTAGGAGACTTAGACATGGCTCAGTATGATGGAGGACTCCCATGATGGTCCTTGAAGAGAGGAGACAGTTCTTGCTTGTCCAAACTGTTTACTCATAGTGGATAAGGTTGCATAAGACTTATTCACAGTGGACCAGAGATTAAAACCCTTTTGCAGGAAGGGATGCCTGGAAAGGGAAGATCATTGGCTAAACCTTCGGGCCCCTGTAGATACCACATCAGCATAAAGAACTCTCTATGAACAGCTCTATGCTAGGTGACTGGCTGTCATGATCCTCTTAGTGGGGTGTCATGGTCATATGCTCCAGGAAAGGACTCTGATCTGGAGCAGATTCAATCTGCTTGACCTTCCCAGTTTTTGTCTGGTGACACAGTTCTACTTGACACTCCCCTCTCCCCCACCGCAACTCCTCCTTTATCTTTTTATAAAGGGGAGGTGTCATTGGAGTGACTGCCTTCTATGTTACCTGTAGTTAAAATTTTGGGTGGGGTGGGGGTGTAAGCATTAAAATAAAATACAACATAAGCAAGAGGGGTACTAAGGGGTGGGGGCTGGGAAGAAGAGGGATAATTGAACCAACTTAAATGGTTCAGTGGATTGAAATTGAGAGTGAGTTTGTAAACAATAGTTAATTTATCTACATAGACATAATGTTTTCCTTACCATCATGCAAGTTCCCTAAGCTTAGCTAGTAGGCTCCACCAAGAGAGTTCATCTGTCTCTGGAAGAACCCAAGACTGTCAAATAGAAAAGGGAAGACTTCAAGGCCTGGATGTGACTCTCACGGGGCAAAAAGAAGTTAATGAGTGATGAATCCAGTTCTGCACACCCTGGGTTTGATGGTCCAGTTCTGTATACCCTGGGTTTGAGGCTGTGTGGCAGCTGACCTAGGGCCTCCTGCAGTATAATTGTTTATTGAACTCAGTAGTAGCTGCAGGCAGGGTTTCTCATAGTTCTGGAGATAAGTCCATCAAGCTATGAGTAGGTTGGGTAAGTGAGGGACTGCTTCCTGACAGTCTTCTGAGAGGGAGGGAGGTAGAGAGGGAGGGATGGAGGGAAGAGTAGAGGGAGGGAGGGACAGTGTCTTTTTTTTCTCTGAGTACTAATTCCATTATGAAGGCCTCACTCTTAAAGCACCATCTAAATCTAATCGACTCATGTGCATCTATAACAAAATACCACAGAACAGGCAATTGCAAATGACAGAACTGGGAGTCTAATATTAAGCCCCCCAGAGAACTCAGGGTGTGGTGAGGGGTGGCTCTGTTCTCACCTCAGTCCTTCCGCACAGGGGGGAAGGGAAGACTCAGTCCTCCCCGAGTGGGAGGTGGGCGGTGTCTCCGTCCTTTCATAAGGGGCTGATCCAAGGTGCACAAGCCAATTGCTCCCCAAAGGCCCCTGTCCCTCGTCCTGTTGCCTTGGGATTTATGTTCTGAAGGGAATTTTGAGGCACAAAAGATCTGCAGCATCCATACACAGGCACACTGTGGCAGGCCTTCTCTTACTAATTTTAGAGAGAGGGTTAATTTCTGGAGGTAACTGGAAACAGAGGATCAAGACTAACACCCAAGATGAGGTGTTCTGCATCTCAAAACGGGCAGTAACAAATTCAGTAGTCAAACTATCCAGTATAAGCCCCTGAAGGAGACAGATGTGCATCTTAGAATCACCAGTATGAATGCTCAGATTTGAATTTCTGATCCCAAATCAAGGAGCCATACTTAAAATGTGAAATCTCAGTGTCACAGTGCTGTACCAAACGGTTGCAATCAAAGGCTTTCTGACCATGTTTACAAGCCAGATGAAGGAAATGGCTTTCCCAGATGTTGACTGCTTGCAAGGCATTTCTCCAGGGTCAGAAGGTGTGAAGAAAATCAGGAGTGCTGTTTGGTTTGGTTTGGGCAGCTGGTAAGGTAGATGGAAAATAAAACCTGTACTTAACAAGAAGAAGAAGCAAACAGGAGAGCCAGGTTGGACCACAGCGGCGACACTGGGAGACTGGGTCAAGATGCCGTAGGTGCTCAGGGTTCCTAGTCAGCTCTAGTGAAGGTGCCCTGTGGCCTGGGGCTTTGGAAGGAGCCTGGGGTTGCCTGGAAACTGAGAGCTGCCTACCACACTTATCTTCCATCTGTCCCTGTAATGTGATGGCTTCATAATTTGTCTTGTGATTCAGGTTGCTCTCAAGGATGCTGGAAGGAGGGGCACCTTTGAGCCACCTGGCTGTCGTGAGGCTGGTCCTGCAGAACTGTACCCGTACCCGTGAGAAGGGGGCCACACAAAGAGGCAGAGCTAGATCTTTCCAGGCACTTCTGAAGTCTGTCTGTTGTTTTTCTCTAAAGAGTAAGTATCCTGGGAGCCAAAAGGCAAATCTATAAATCAAGTGTGACTTTCTTCTTCCCCACAAAGCCAAAATGGCAAAGGGAAGCCAGGAGCACAGGGCCTCAGTTTGCTGTTTTTCCTGCAGTTGGGATTTTCTTCCCCTTGGTCGTCTGCGCTGCAGATCATACTGACAAGAAAGCAAGGTGATTTTTGCTTTGTTATGGTTTTGTTTCCCAAAGGAACTAACCTTCTCCCCTAACCCAGAAATTTATTTTTGTCTGCCCCTCTTAAAGGTAAAATCAAAGTGGTACCCTTCAATCACAAAATCAAAATGAGTGGAGTAGAATTAACATGTTGAAAAACCCCAAAACTGTATGGATTCAAACACCACAAACGACCTCTGCAATCTATCTGCCTGAAAACTTGTAGCCGCTGCTGCTTTGGAAGATGCTCGATCACTTTTGAGAGGGGTGGGGTGGCGGAGGGATATGAAGAGAAGAACTTTGCTTAACTTGTGGTTTGATCTGGCCAAAGGATACAAAGTAGAGAAAATATAAAGTCATAGCCCAGAGTTTACTCTGGAGTCTAGAGTGCTGCATCCCAGCAAACCTGCATGCCTGACAGCCCCTGGTGGGAGCTCACCATTGATCTGTTTCACAGGATACAGTAGAGATGCTGTTGCTGTCCTTCACCTCCCTCCTAGATCCTCTTTTCTTGATGACTGTGAGAACTAAGGTTGTCTTTCTTTAAGAACCATGGCAACAGCCAGACATTAGGCAGACCTCAGGGAATTCTGCAAAAGAGGGAGGGGACAGAGGCATCAAGGACACCACAAGAAAACCTGCAGAATCAACTAACCTGGGCTCATAGAGGATCACAGAGACTGAATGGACAACCAGGGAGCCTGCATGAACTGACTCAGGCTTTCCGCATACATTATAGCTATGTGGTTTGGTCTTCTGCTGGCCTCTCAGCAGTGAGAGCAGGGGCTGTCTCTGACTCTGTTATTGGCTTTTGGGACTCTTTCCTCATACTGGGAGGAACAAAATGTAAAGAGGAGATATGTTCTGTATTGTTTTGGTTTGGAGAGCTATTTCTCACATTACTAAATACTTAACATGCTTTTATAAAGCCCATGCACTATGACTTTGGCAATTAACATTACTTCCAAAAACAAACAAACAAACAAAAAACCCCAAAACATCAGAAAGACGTATTTATCATGGATTGAAGAGGTTCTTAAAGAAGTTAAAGTGTCAGCTTACACATGATGAGAAATCACTTCAGAATTTATGAAGGGGAAATAGAGCAGAAGTTAGGCTACTTATCTTTTTTTTTAAATTAAAAATAAATTCTGTGTGCATTTGCATGGGCGGTGTAGGTATGGGTGCAGTACTTTGAGAGGCCAGAGGGGGCAGTTGTTTCTCTGGAGCTGTAGATATAGATGGTTGTGATCTACCCAATGTGAGTCCTGGGAATTGAACTTGGGTCCCCTGGAAGAACACTACGTGCTCTTATCCACTGATCTATCTCTCCAGCCCTGCTCCTCACTTCTTGTTTCAGATTCAGGGCAGTAGTGAGGAGGTTTGGAGCAATTCCCTAGATATGAGTTAAGAGCCCCATGTTTCAGATGAGAAGGGCCCATGCTTCAAAGCTCTTCTTTGACAAGGGGAAGATGACAGGGACCTGGGAGAACCTTCTATGTAAATGCCAATAACTGCTGGCTTGGTTGTTATTACCAGAGTCCTTGGCCACTGTGGAAATCAGGCATTGACTAGTTAAGGTTGCCTTTGCACCATCACTTTCCTGATTGAGCACTTCTAGCACTTCTTCAGCTGCTGGCTTCTTCCTTTGGTAACTGAGCTCTCAGCTTATGTCAGCTTACAGTGGACTAGGCACAGTCCTGTTCCATAGGACACATGTTCCCATGCCTTCGCTCCCCTCAGACCTCCATTTGATGGAAGTGGATATCTTTTTTTTTTTGCCATAAAACAATTGGAAGTAATAATGCTAACTCCACAGGCAATATGTACTCCATATACAACCTAGTGATTGTTTAAAAGGGCAATAACACACTTGATGGACACAGAAAAAACTGAGTTGGAAGCTTGCTTTCTATTGGCTACATAGTACCCCAAGGTGCTATGCAGGCTGTTGGAGAAGAGCAAGTTATTAACAATCACAACTAGCTGTATATCCTTCCTGCTACAAAACTGACCTGCCTAGACCAATATACCCACTAGTGCAATAGTGGCATAGATGTTATACGTAATAACCAACAACTTCTTCATTGAATTTGAGGTGTGCTTCATTGGAGAGAATATATAGGCTTGATATCATAGATTGGTTGAAATTTTAAGTTGGGAAGGCAAGATGGCTCAGTGGATAAAGGAACTAGCTACATAGGCCTGATGACTTGAGTTCCATTCCTGGAACCCATGATGGAAGAAAAAGGATACACCTGTGCAGGAAAAGACCACAGATGTGCACAATGCACGACTCACATACTTCATACTTGGGCATTTTTGTTAAATAAAGCCAAAAACTTAAATTGAATGTTGATGTGTAGCTAGCTTTAAAAAAACCAAACCAAACCCTTCAAGGCCTATGGCTAAGGAAGTCATAGGCCCTATAGAGACCCCCAGTTCTCCAATCAGGGATGTATTAAACTGCCTTCTAAATATTTATATTTACACACACGGAGTAGCATATATCTCTGTCTTGGTCAGAAATCCTCTTGTGGGAGTGGGTGCTGGCAAAGCCAAGACTCATTAATGGCCAAGTGACAAGAACAGGTGATTACTGAGTGCTTGGCTCCAAACTGGATGTCCATGTCATTCTCTCTTGAGGCTGCAGGAGCCCAAAGGTGGTAAAGAGTGCAGGAGGTGCTATCTTCGGGATAAGCCCTGGCTGCTGTAGTTACAGGAGCTATGATCTGGGAGTGGGAAGAGGATCCTGGAGGGTGAGTGTGATCACAATGCCTTGAACAGAAGTATTATAATATCGAAAAGATCAGATTGAAAAACTCAACAAATTGGCTCATGCAATGCAACATACATATAAAGAATAAAGAAACCAACTATCTCACATCATCTACAAAAACTGTTTGAAGGCAGAGCAAAAAAGTAAGAGGGTAGAGCTGCTGGTCTTAACAGAGGAGCACCTTCATTTTAAGACACATATTTCTTTACCGGACCACGAGACCCACAAATTGCTAGAAAACACACATGGATAAATTAAGCTGTCAAAATAAAAGAGTGAATAAAAAAGAAACATATAAAATTAATATAGGAAAGCCAGAGATTTGAAAAATAACCCACAACTCACAGAGTGACAAATGTTTGGTACTTGGTATATAAAGAATTGGAGTGTAAAAATAAAGCAGGACCAAAAGAAAAGAGATAAAAATTATAAATAAAAGAGGAAATGACTCAAAGTCTTCTGTAAGGCAGGCCATGTCGCATTCTTCAGGGAAGGCAGAAGAATGACACACAGACAAACCACACACACGCTCTAGCGCTAGGAGGCTGCAGGAGAGAGCGCTGGGCTGGGCATCCTTGCTGTAGGTCAGTGGCCCTGCGCCTTGCTTAGCGCTTTCTTTGTCCTCCACTTGCTCTGCCTCCTTCCTTTGTTGCCCACCTCCTGTCTTCTTCTTCCTTCTCCGCCATTTCTTGTTTCCTGGTTTGTGAGCTTTTATGACATGGAGTCCCTTTATACAGATCAGGCTAGCCTCAAACTCACAAAATCATTCTCCTTCTGCATGCTAGGATTGCCGGAAGGAGCCAACACATCAGGAATGTTTAGCACATTGCTAAAAGTTTAGCATATATCTAAACTGTATGATCTAAGTATTTGTCTAAAAGGAAGGGAAATAAAGTGTTTGTAGTAGCTTTATACAGTTTCCCCCAGCCTAAAACCCCTTGGGTACCCATCAGTGGAAAAGGTAAAGAACTGTATACAAGGAAATGTTACTTGACAATGAAAAGGGAAAAAGTATTTTTTTTTCTCAAAAACTTCTGAAGATGGCCTGGTGGCCCCGGTTGGTAATCTGATACTTTGGAAGCCAAAACGGGAGAATCATAAGTTCAAGGTCAGCCTAAGTTACTTAAGGATCTATAGTCTCAAAATAAAAAGTAAAGAGAGGTGAGGAAATGGGTCCTAGCTAGGGTGCTTCTGTAGTGTGTCAACCCTGAGTCCTCAGCACAGCCAACAGATCAACAAAAGAACCACAACAGAACCACCCAAACAAAAACCCTGCCAAGCGAAACCCTAAATCTCTTGTTTGTCTTTATACCGTCAATTCTGCTTATATAAAATTCTACATGAGGCCAGATGGCTTCCATGATGAAAATCAGTTGAGAGGTGAGGTCTGGAGCATAGAAGTGGAAGGGACGTAGTCTCTAGGGCAATGGGATGTGGCATTCTTCCATGTGTGCTCATAAAGACCCACAAGATTTAAGCTATGAGCCTTCTACGATAAGTTCAGCCTCAGTAAGAGGCTATGAAAAGCCCCGACAGAAGAAAGTTGAAGGATCACTGATAGTAAACTAGTGAGTTTGAAATGCTTCTGCATGAGGTTATGTTTCTGAAGGAATAAAGACAGATGGCCTGGCTAGAGGGCAGGCAGTGTCAAGGAGTCTGTTGGTGACAAAGAAAAATATGAGATGACATCCGAAACAGGTTTGGGAAGAGCGACTGATAATGCTGTCTTGGTCTGTTATGTTAAACTATTTGAGGCCGAGTGACTTATAAAAGGCTTATGCGACTTATGATTCAGGTACTAAATAGCTAGCACTGGTGTTCTGGCTCATCAGTGCCCTCTGGATACACTACACTAAGTTAGGAAAGTGGCAAAGGAGCCAAGCGAAAGCAGAAGCAGCCAAAGTGCAGGGTAGCCTTAACTTATAGAAGCTCCTCTCATGGGAAATAACCCACTCATGTAATAGCTGAACCGCTCCTTTCCCAAAGGAGGGGTTTAAACTTCTACTGGATTCCACTTTTAAAGGTTCCACTAAGTTAACACCGCCACACTGGGGACCAAGCTTCCAAGACATGGGACCTTTGAAAAGATAAGCCAATATAGCAGACAGATAGGCCCACTTTGTATTTCACATCATAAGAGCGCGTCTGTACTTCATTTTGTAATGTAGATATCCCGGAATGTACATACTGTTAGTGGTTGGTTGAGTTAGCCTTTGTGGGTTGTGGTACATGTTACATGTGGGTATGTGTGCCTGTGCATGCACATGTAGAGGCCAGAGGTTCACGCTGGCAGTTCTCCCCTATGGAGCTCTACCTCAGGTTTACTTTTGACACAGGGTGTCTCTCAGTGACCCAGAACTCAACAATTAGCCAGTGTTAGCATTTCCATTGCTGTGAAGAGACACCACAACCAAGGCAACTCATAAAGGCAAACATTTAGTTGGGACAAATATTTAGAGTGTCAGAAGTTCAGTCCTTTATCATCATGGTGAGAGTCATGGCATCATGCAGGCAGAGTTGGTGCCAGAGGAGCTAAGAGCTCTACATTTTGATCTGAAGGCAGCCAGAGACTGATTTCTGCAGGCAGTCAGGAGGAGGCGCTCTCCTGTACTGGATGGAGTTTGAGCACTAGGAGCCCTCAAAGACCACCTACACAGTGACACACTTCCTCCTACAAGGCCACACTTCCTAATAGTGCCACTTCCCATGGGCCAGGCATTTTCAAACCAGCACAGCTAGACTAGCTGGTCAGTAAGCCCCTGGGATGCTCCTATCTCTGCTTCCTAGCCCTGGATTGGTAGGCTCACACTGCCACGTTTAGTCTTTTTACATGGATTGCAGGGGTTGACCTCAGGCCCTCATTCACATACAGCAAGCGCTTTATCCACAGGGCCATCTCCTCAGCCTCAAAGGTGCATGGGAAACTGCTTTATACATTGAGGAGAAGAGCTGACTGGGGTGGGGGTGGGGGGGAGCAAATGCCATCAATCTCCACAGCACAACTGACTGAAAAACTAAAGTTTGTAGTCACTGGTTTCCTTTGCTTTGTCTTCCAGTGTCATCTGCTGGCTGAAGATGACAGGGGTTGACACAAAAAAACATGGGTCTGCCCTCAAAGGGAAGGAATTTATTCTAGACCAATAGGAATGATCACAGCCTGGAAACACAGATTCCGGTCTCATCCCAGTTCTATGTTCTGAACGATAACAGTCTCATGAGATTGTTTTTATAGTAACAGAACAGAAGCAAAAATGTAAATCCAGGCTTTTTTCAAACACAGGAGTGGAACAATTGGGTAGGCGAATTACAGTGAAGCAGGGAAGCTTCGCTCAAAAGGCTTCGATACTATCTGATGACACTCTTGAGTGTTTGACGTGGTTGGAGCTTAGGGCTGCTTTGTGCATTCCAACTATCAGGTACAGGGCTGTTAGTTCACACAAGGAGGTAAGCAAACATGGCCACGATAACTTTGCCTTCCCAATTTGTAACACCCCTACTCTATATCCAATCCACATTATGGAAGTATTTTTTTTTGTTTGTTTGTTTGTTTGAAACTTCAGTTCACCCCGATGAGACATAGCTTAAGGATATTCACCCATTGTCTTCTCAGACTGCCAGCTGTCTGAATAAAGGACATCATTAGCATTCAATGACTCTCACTGCTCATTGGCTTCTGTGACAGGCGGCATGGACAGAAGTCTGGTTTCAAAGTCACATTGGTGAAACCCTATCAGATGATGAGGATACCAAAGAAGTGGTTAATACTGTGTAGCCATGATGTGCTGATAATAGAAACCACTGCTTTGTATTCCTAGGCTCTGCTTACAAATGAATGGCACCTAGGAGAAGGGATGCCTTGGAAGGGTCTCTGCTTCCCTTATCCTACCTTACCCCCCTAAACTCTTCGTGGTTTAGTTAGTTCTGGGGCCAGTATGGTTAATTCTAAGCTGCAAAGAAACAAGGGATGTATTGCTTGCAGACAAGGTTGAAATGAATTCTGCTAGAGAGAGGCTGCTGAACGGATGGCTGGGTGTAGGGGAAGAATGATTTGAATCCCTGGTGAATGGTTTGAACAATGGCCTGCTGTCTCCATTAGCCAAATTGCATTTGAACCAGAGAAAAGGACTTTTATTTCCCCAGCCTCCAGAACAATCCAGTCCTTCCCACCAGGTCTCTTCCTGACCAGGCACCTCGGTCATTTGTCATGAAGGAAATAGCTTGCTGAGAATATGAAATGGTGGCAGTCCAGGCTCAGGCCTAAATCAATTAGAGAAAAATCGGGCCTTCATGCTCGATTTATTGCCTGGAGGAGAGACAATGACTGGTGTGACATGCCTCTGGGGCTTTGTCTATGCCCAACAGAAAGTGAGCTGTGTCCACAGCAAACCCCAGAGGACACAAGAATGAGAACACACAAGACCCTTGTCCTCAGAGCAGGAGTGCAGGGTCATCAGGGAGCCCCTTGCTTCCCTGTGTTTTCTCCCAGAACTTAGTCTTACAGAAGATTGTTGTTCTTGCTTTTTATGTAGATTTAGGTTTTCAACAGACATCAAGACTGTCTGGGTCTTCCTATGGATGGAGTTTTTATTTTCCTTTTTTTTTTTTTTTTATAAAGATTTTATATGAGTACACTGTAGCTCTCTTCAGACACACCAGAAGAGGGCATTAGATCCCATTACAGAGGGTTGTGAGTCACCCTGTGGTTGATGGGAATTGAACTCAGGACCTCTGGAAGAGCAGCCAGTGCTCTTAACTGTGGAGTCGTCTCTCCAGCCCTGTGGATGAACTTTTGATGCATGAGTTGGGAACGTTAGGCACATTTCTGTCTTTTTTCTAGTCCAGGCTGCTTGATGGAGAGGGCAGACTGAGCATCAGAGCCTGGAGGATTCTGTTGGAATGATTTCTCAGACTCAGCTGGATTTTAACCCTCAGTTGTATGTTGATGATGGCATTAACAGTATGCTCGGAATCTCTAACCATAGCATCAGTCATTAGACTGACAGATGACGGCTTGTGAGAAATGCTTTCTTCTTTAGCTTTCATTTTCTCATTATGATTCCTTCCCATGCAAAGGAATCTACATTTAGTCAACAAATAAAATAAACAGCATTCCTAGATAAAAATAACTCAGTATATGTCATGAAACTATAGTAACCAATTAGTATGGTACCAGATAAAAGCAGATGTGTAGATTAATGGAACAAAGTACAGAGCATAGAATTAAACCGACATGTTGCCAGCCATGGTGCAGAACACATACAATGGGACAGGAAGACTGAAAGGAAAGGCTGAAGAGCCAAGAGTAGCCTGAAGACCGCATCCCTGTGAGGAAGAATGAAACTGGTCCATATCTTACACCTGTATCACCTCTGGAGGGTGGGAGAGTTAAGCCAACACGAGACGTGGAAGAGGGCTCAGAAGAAACAGTAGGGAAAATAATCTTGATATTGTGAGCAGTGTTTTGGTTAGGACCTTCCCCTCCCTCCATGTAAACAAATGAAAAATAAATGAGAGAGTTTCAAACTGAAATGTTTATGTACAGCAAAGGAGATACTATACAGAGTAAAGAGACACGCCATTCTGTGTGTGTATGTGTGTGTGTGTGTGTGTGTGTGATATTTGTAAGACAAACATCTGAGAGTGGGTTATTTGAAGAATGTATGAATAACTCAACTCAATAGTAAGAAATAATAGGTTATTTGAAGAATGTATGAATAACTCAACTCAATAGTAAGAAATAATAGCCCGATTAAAAACACACAAAGGGACCTCAGTAGACATTCCTCCAAGGGGATATTTTAAAAACACCAGCAGTGGTATTCAGTATTTCTAATTATCACAGAGTGCAAATCTGTACCCGAAGAGACACCACATATTTAGGTGACTGTCATCAAAACCAAAAGAAGTCCTGATGAGGCTGTGGAGAGGGAGCCCCATGTATTGTTGGAAAATAATCAGCAGTTTCCTCAAAATCTTAGAAATGAAGCTACTGCATAATGAGACTGTCACAGAGACTATGAAATTGGTGTCTCATCACATACCTATTCCATTAGTGTCTTTGCAGCATTATTTACAAAGGGCGAGATGTGGAGTCAACCTTCGAATCCACCAAGAAATCAATCAAGATGAGCTCTATTACAAAATGGAATCTTATTCTGCCCTAAAAGAAAATTCTGCCATTTTCTTTTTCTAAATTTTTTAAAAAATTCTATTTTTTATATATTTAGCTTTAATCATGTAAAATTATGTATGTGTGTGCATGCACACAGGTGTGTGATATGTATGTGATGTGATAAATTATGTGATATGCATGTATGTGTTTGATTTTGTGTGTGTGTGTGTGTATGTATGTATGTATATAGGGGTGTCTGCATATGAGTGGAGGTGCCTTTGGAGGCCAGAAGAGTTGGTCCCTCTGGAGCTAGAGTTATAGATGGTTGTAAGCCACTCAGTGTAGGTGCTAAGTATTGAACTTGAATCCCTTTTAAGAACAGTATGTGGTTTTAACTGCTGAGCTGTCTTTCCAGCCCTTAACTCTGTCATTCAACAACATAGATAACTTCAAGAAATATGTTAAGTGGAATAAGGTGGGTATCAAAAGACAAACACCATGTGATCTTCCTTACTCATATAAGGAAACTAAAACAACCATAAGTCATAGAGTGCAGGAGTAGAGTATTGCTTGGCAGGCACTTATAATGATCGGTGCTGGGTAGTGGGAACATGCCACATACAGAGTGTGACATTTATTACTCAATATTAAGTCCTGGACCCAATGTCCAGCATTGTGATTATAAGTAATTTTACTGACGTGTGTTTGCAATTCATTGAGGCCAGACTATGCACACACACTCATAGAGGTAATTATCTGATGTGATAGAAACACAAATCCACTTGATGGTACCCAGCACTTTACTTTGTATACATGCCACAAAACATTAGTTCACCTTCCAGTTTCCATCTGCACCTGGAGCTGACTCTGTGCTACAGCTCTCCATACCCAAATACCTGTGGGAGAGAGCTGGTTTCCTAGGAGTGCTGACACACATGTGAGCATAGGAAGGACCACCACTTCTGCTCCAATAGACCCCCCTGGATCCCTCAGGACACAGGAACCAAGGAGCAGCCTGGGATGGGATCCTTTCAGTTTCTGTCAGCGCCCAGAGCTGACCCTATGCCACAGCTCTCCATACCCAAATTCTGCCAGGAGCAAGAGATGATCTCCCAGGAGAGCTGTCATACCTAAGATCACAGGCTCGTAGGCCCACAGTAGGGACAAGCTCCACTCAGAGACAGAAAGATCAGCTAACACCATAAATAACCAGATGGCAAGAGGTGAGAGCAAGAATCTTAATAACAGAAACCAAGGCTACTTGGCATCATTAGAACCTAGTTCTCCCACCAGAGCAAGTCCTGGATACCCCAACACACCACAAAAGCAAGACTCTGATTTAAAATCACATCTCATGATGATGATAGAGGACTTTACGAAGGATATAAATAACTCCCTTAAAGAAATACAGGAGAACACTGGTAAAGAGGTAGAAGCCCTTAAAGAGGAAACATAAAAACCCTTTAAAGAATTACAGGAAAACACAATCAAACAGGCGAAGAAATTGAACAAAAAAAATTCAGGATCTGAAAATGGAAATAGGAACAATAAGGAAATCACAAAAAGAGACAACTCTGGAGACAGAAATCCTAGGAAAAAGATCAGGAGTCATAGATGTAAGCATCACCAACAGAATACAAGAGATAGAAGAGAGAATCTCAGGGGCAGAAGATAACATAGAAAACATTGACACAACAGTTAAAGAAAATGCAAAATGTAAAAAGCTCCTAACCCCAAACATCCAGGAAATCCAGGACGCAATGAGAAGACCAAACCTAAGGATAACAGGCATAGAAGAGAATGAAGATTCCCAACTTAAAGGGCCAGTAAATATCCTCAACAAAATTACAGAAGAAAACTTCCCTAACCTAAAGAAAGAGATGCCCATAAATATATAAGAATCCTACAGAACTCCAAGTGGATTGGACCAGAAAAGAAATTTCTCCCATAACATAATAGTCAAAACACCAAATGCACAAGACAAAGAATATTAAAAGCAGAAAGAGGAAAAGGCCAAGTAACATATAAAGGTAGAACTATCAGAATTACACCAGACTTCTCACCAGAGACTATGAAAGCTAGAAGACCCTGGGCAGATGTTATACAGACCCTAAGAGAACACAAATGCCAGCCCAGGCTACTACACCCAGCAAAATTCAATTACCATAGATGGAGAAACCAAGATATTCTATGACAAAACAAAATTTATACAATATGTTTCCACAAATCCAGCCCTACAAAGGATAAGAGATAGAAAACTCTAACACAAGGAGGGAAACTACACCGTAGAAAAAGCAAGAAAAGTATTCTTTCAACAAACCCAAAAGAAGATAGTCACACAAAACATAATCCCACCTCTAACAACAAAACTAACAGGAAGTAACAATCGCTATTCCTTAATATCTCTTAACATCAATGGACTCAATTCCCAATACAAAGACATAGACTAACAGACTAGATACATAACAGCATTTTGCTGCATACAGGAAATGCACCTAAGTGACAAAGACAGACACTACCTCAGTTGTAAATACAAGAGATATTTGCTGGAAAATTATTTTCCAAGCAAATAGCCCCAAGAAACAAGCTGGAGTAGCCATTCTAATCTTGAATAAAATTGACTTTCAACCAAATGTTATCAAAAAAGATAAGGAAGGACACGTCATACTTGTCAAAGGAAGAATCTACCAAGAAGAACTCTCAATTCTGAACATCTACACTCCAAATGCAAAGGCACCTACATTCATAAAAGAAACTCTACTAAAGCTCAAAGCACACATTGTACCTCACACAATAATAGTGGGAGACCTCAACACCCCACTTTCAGCAAAGGACAGATCATGGAAACAGAAACTAAACAGAGACAAGTAACAGAAGTTATAGACAAGATTTAGCAGATATCTATAGAAAATTTCATCCTAAAACAAAAGAACATACCTTCTTCTCATCACTTCATGGTACCTTCTCCAGAATTGACCATATAATTGGTCACAAAACATGCTTCAACAGATACAAGAAGATTGAAATAATCCCACGCATCCTATCAGGTCACCTATGAGATCAAAACTAAGGCTAGTTTTCAATAACAGCAAAACAACAGAAATCCAACATATACGTGGAAGCTGAACAACAACTTACTCAATGATAACTTGGTCAAGGAAGAAATAAAGAAAGAAATTAAAGAATTTTTAGAATGTAATGAAAAGGAAGGTACAACATACCCAAACTTATGAGACACAATGAAAGCAGTGCTAAGAGGAAAACTTATAGCTCTGAGTGGTTCCAAAAAGAAATGGGAGAGAGGGCATACACTATCAGCTTCACAGGACATCTGAAAGCTCTAGAACAAAATCTTAAATGAAAACGGAGACATAACAACAGAGACCGAGGAAATCCAAAAAATCATCAGATCCTACTACAAAAGCCTATAGTCAACAAAACTGGAAAATCGATAGGTTCAAGGACATTGGAGGTGAGGAGGCTAAATGGAGAGGCCTGAGATCAGGGGACGCTACCGAGACCTGGGAGCCTTGGGGTTGCGGGAGGCAAAGCCAGCTCCACCCACAATGACTGAGGTGGTTTGCAGCGACAGGCTAGGAAAGAAAGTCCCTGTTAAGTGCAATGCCAATGATACCATCGGCGACTTGAAGAAACTGATAGCAGCTCAAATTGGCACCCACTGGAATAAGATCGTTCTTAAAAAGTGGTACACAATTTTTAAGGACTACGTGTCTCCGGGAGAGTATGAAATCCACCTGAGATAAACCTGGAGCTTTATTACCAGTAGAGGAGAATGCCTTCCTCCTCCTTGTACCTCTCACCCAGCCTTCCCCTGCCACCCTCATTTGACACTGGTATAGATGGTCATTTTTAACAGTTCACATATATAAAAACATTGCTGTTGTCAAAAAAACAAAACAAAACAAACCCTTGGAAAATCTGGATGAAATAGACAACTTTCTAGACAGATACCAAATACCACAGTTAAATCAGGATCAGATAAACCATCTAAATGGTCCCATTACCCATAAAGGAATAGAATCAGTCATTAATAGTCTTCCAACCAA
>NW_022196896.1:27516111-27518908 GCF_008632895.1 Mastomys coucha | reverse complement strand
AAAAACAAACCAAAAAACCCAGGACCAGATGGGTTTAGTGCAGAATTCTATTAGACCTTCAAAGAAGACCTAATACCAACACTCTTCAAACTATTCCACAAAATAGAAACAGAACGAACTCTACCCAGTTCATTCTAAAAAGCCACATAGAATGATGATGCCAAACCCACACAAAGCCCCAACAAAGAAAGAGAACTTTAGAACAATTTCTCTTATAAATTTCAATGCAAAAATACTCAATAAAATTCTCACAAACCGAATCCAAGAACACATCAAAACGGTCATTCACTATGATCTATTAGACCATCCCATGGATGCAGGGATGGTTCAATATACAGAAATCCATCAACATAATCTACTATACAAACAAACTCAAAGGAAAAAAACCCCACATGATCATTTCATTATATGCTGAAAAAGCACTTGACAAATTCAATATTCCTTCATTTTAAAAGCCTTGGAAACACCAGGAATTCAAGGCCCATACCTAAACATATTAAAGGCAATATACAGGAAACCAGTAGCCAACATCAAACTAAATAGAGAGAAACTTGAAGCAATCCTATTAAAATCAGGGACTAGACAGGGATGCCCACTCTCTCTCCCTACCTATTCAATATTGTACTCAAAGTTCTAGCTAGAGCAATTAGACAACAAAAGGGGGTAAGAGGGACACAAACTTTCCTTTCCAGTTTGGAAAGGAAGAAGTCAAACTATCACTATTTGCAGATGATATGATAGTATACTTAAGTGACCCCCACAATTCCACCGGAGAACTCCTTCAGCTGATAAACAACTTCAGCAAAGTGGCTGGATATAAAATTAACTCAAACAAATCAGTAGCCTTCTTATTCTCAAAGGATAAACAGGCTGAGAGAGAAATTAGGGAAATTAGGGAAAGGACACCCTTCACAGTAGTCACAGACAATATAAAATATCTTGGTGTGACTCTAACCAAACAAGTGAAAGATCTGTATGACAAGAACATCAAGTCTCTGAAGAAAGAAATTGAGGAAGACCTCAGAAGACTGAAAGATCTCCCATGCTCATGGATTGGCAGGATTAATACAGTAAAAATGGCCATCTTGTTGAAAGCAATCTAGAGATTCAATTCAATCCCCTTCAAAATTCTAACTCAATTCTTCATAGAGTTAGAAAGAGAAATTCTCCAATTCATTTGAAATAACAAAAACCCAAGATAGCTAAAACTATTCTCAACAATAAAAGAACTTCTGGAAAAATCACCATCTCTGACCTCAAGCTGTACTACAGAGCAATTTTGATTAAAAACTGCATGGTAGGTATAGTGACAGGCAGGTAGATGAAGGCATAGAATTTAAGACCTAGAAATGAACCCACACACCTATGGTCACTTTATCTTTGACAAAGGAGCTAAAACCATCCAGTGGGAAAAGACAGCATTTTTCTTTTCTTTTCTTTTTTTCTCTTTCTCTCTCTCTCTTTCTTTCTTTCTTTCTTTTCTATTTTAAACTTTTATTGCATTATGATGAGAAAAGTTACATGATTTCAATTTATCTGAATTTGTTAACATTTAAAAACATATTTTAAGTAAATAGAATTAAATCACATTCTTGTTTCCCTTTTGTACCCCAACTTCTCCCAGAGACCCCCCTTCAATACATACAATATCTTTTTTGTCATATCCCTTAAAATTTATAAAACATTATAACAATAAAAATAAGTATTATAAAAGTTGTTTGATATAAAACAACAATCAATTTAACAGTCTTATGTAGATGCTTCTCTACAGCAATTCTGAAAATACATATGTTTTTCTCAATATAAATTTTAAATAACTCCAAACATATTAACTATATACTTCAAAATAATACATCACTACTAGTATTTTCTTAAATGAACATAAATATATAAAGTCTTTTTGTTTGTTTTGTATTTAGTAGCGTTTAAAATCTTGATTCTTACTATGGTACAAGCCCAAAATAAGAACAATTTTAGACATTGGATTTCATTGTAATAAGGCTGTACTTCAATGACCCTCACATCACCAAAGGATTTTACCTCCATTGTAGCTAAAGTGAGAGTTGATAGTTCTGCTGCACCAAGAAATGAATTGTACGCTTGATTTTTGGGTACAGATTTCCTGCTATGGTCAAAGCTATTTGACTTGAGTGAGTGAATTTATTCTCAGCACACAGAGAACAGGTTACATTCATTTAAGAAATGGTGTATGCCCAGAGGAAGCTCCAATCCCAGGCTCTCTGACACACCCAGGACCAGAGGTGAGCAGGAACCAACATCTGTCCCAACACTGGGAGTAACTGGAACCAGCGGGGACCAGACACAGGAACTCCACCAGCCTAGTGACTCCGGTTCCTTCCGGTCTGTCTGGGTTAGTGTTCTGAGCAGACCTTGGGCACAAGCTCTGCAGCCAGTACTACAATACATAGAGAAAGCCACACTTCCAGGTAATCTAACAAGCCCAGGATCACAGGATCCCAGAATCACAGGATCACAGAGATAACTTGACTCTGAGGAGTTCTGACACAACCAGGATCACAGGAAGTACAGGCTCCAGTCAGATTTAGCAAGGGCAGGTAGCACTAGAGTTAACCAGATGGCAGGGGGCAAGTGTAAGAAAAGAAACAATACAAACCAAGGTCACTTGCCATCATCAGAACCCAATTCTCCCACGATAGCAAGTCCTGGACACACCATCACACCGGAAACGCAAGATTCAGATCTAAAAACACTTACCATGATGATGATACAGGACCTTAAGAAGGACATAAATAGCACCCTCAAAGAAATACAGGAG
>NW_022196896.1:27484567-27514954 GCF_008632895.1 Mastomys coucha | reverse complement strand
AAGGGCTTCTAGCTGTTTACCTGTGTTCTCTTGTATTTCTTTGAGGGTGATATTTATGTCTTTCTTAATGTCCTGTATCATCATCATGAGAAGTGATTTTATATCTGAAGCTTGCTTTTCCCGTGTGATGTTGTGTCCAGGACTTGCTATGGTGGGAGAATTGGGTTCTGATGATGGCAAGTGACCTTGGTTTGTGTTGTCTATTTTCTTATGCTTGCCCCCACCATCTGGTTATCTCTAGTGCTACCTGCCCTTGCTAAATCTGACTGAAGCCTGTCCTTCCTGTGATCCTGGTTGTGTCAGAACTCCTCAGAGTCAAGCTATCTCTGTGATTCTGTGATTCTGGGATCCTTTGATCCTGGGCTTGTTAGATCACCTGGGAGTGGGACTTCCTCTTTGTGTTGTGGTACTGGCTGCAGAGCTTGTGCCCAAGGTCTGCTCTGGACACCAGCCCAGACAGACCGGAAGGAACCGGAGTCACTGGGCTGGTAGAGTTCCTGTGTGCCTGGTCCCACTGGTCCCAGTTACTCCCAGTGTTGGGACAGATATTGGTTCCTCCTCACCTCTGATCCTGGGTGTGTCACAGTGCTTGGGAGTGGAGCTTTCTCTGGGTGTTGTGGAACTGGCTGCAGAGATTGTGTTCAAGGTCTTCTCTGGACACCAGCCCAGACAGACTAGAAGGAACCTGAGTCACTGGGCTGGCGGAGTTCCCGCATGCCTGGTCCCTCTGGTCCCAGTTACTCTCAGTGTTAGAACAGATGTTGGGTCTTCCTCACCTCTGATCCTGGGTGTGTCAGAGCCCCTGGGAGTGGAGATTCCTCTGGATGTTGTGGGACTGGTTGCAGAGCTTGTGCCCAAGATCTGCTCTGAACACCAGCCCAGACAGACTGGAAGGAACCTGAAAAGACAACATTTTCAACAAATGGTGCTGGCTCAACTGGCGGTCAACATGTAGAAGAATGCAAGCTGATCCATTCTTATCTCCCTATACAAAGCTCAAGTCCAAGTGGATCAAGGACCTCCACATCAAACCAGATACTCTGAATCCAATATAAGAGAAAGTGGAGAAAAGCCTCGAACACATGGGCAGAAGGGAAAAGTTCCTGAATACCAATGGCTTATGGGCTAAGATCAAGAATCTACAAATAGGACCTCATAAAATTGCAAAGCTTCTTTAATGCAAAGGACACTGTCAATAGGACAAAAAGGCAACCAATAGATTGGGAAAAGATCTTTGCCAATCCTACATCTAATAGTGGGCTAATTTCCAACATATGCAAAGAACTCAAAAAGTTAGACTCCAGAGAACCAAAAACTCAGGTGACAGCAGATGCTGGTGAGGATGTGGAGAAAGTGGAATACTCCTCCATTGCTGTTGGGATTGCAAGCTGGTACAACTAGTCTGAAAATCAGTCTGTCAATTCCTCAGAAAATTGGACATAGTACTTATTACCCGAGGACCCAGCTATACTGCTCCTGGGCATATACCCAGAAGATGCTCCAACATGTAATAAGGACATATGCTCTATTATGTTCATAGCAGCCATATTTATAATAGCCAGAAGCTGGAAAAAAATCCAGATGTCCCTCAACAGAGGAGTGGATACAGACAATGTGGTACATTTATACAATGGAAAACTACTCAGCCATTAAAAACAATGACTTCATGAAATTCATAGGCAAATGGATGGAACTTGAAAGTATCACCCTGAGTGGGATAATTCAATCACAAAAGAACACACATGGTATGCACTCACTGATAAGTGGATATTAGCCCAGAAGCTCAGAATACACAAGATACAATTCCCAAACCACATGAAACTCAAGAAGGAGGAAGACCAAAGTGTGGATGCTTCAGAGCTTCTTAGAAGGGGGAAAAATACTCACAGGAGGAAATATGGAGACAAAGTGTGGAGCATAGACTGAAAGAAAGGCCATTCATAGACTGCCCTACCTGGGGATCCACCCCATATACAGTTGCCAAACCTGGACGTTATTGTGGATACTGGGAAGTGCTTGCTGACAGGAGCCTGATATGACTGTCTCCTGAGAGGCTCTGCCAGAGCCTGACAAACAGAGGTGAATGCTCTCAGCCAACCATTGGACTGAGTGCTGGGTTCCTGAAGGAGGAGTTGGAGAAGGGACTGAAGGAGCTGAGGGGGTTTGCAGCCCCATGGGAGTAGCAACAGTGTCAACTGGCCAGATTCCTTGTAGCTCCTGGGGACTGGACCACCAACTAAATAGAACACATGAGGAGACCCATGGCTCCAGCCATATATGTGGCAGAGGATGACCTTGTTGGACATCAGTGGGAGGGCTGGCCCTTGGGCCTGATGGAGTTTGGTGCCCCAGTGTAGGGGAATGCCAGGGTGGGAAGGTGGGAGTGTGTGGGTGGGTGGGTGAGCATACTCATAGAGGCAGGGGGAGGGGGATGGGATACGGATTTCCAGAGGGGAGACCTGGAAATGGGGTAACATTGAAATGTAAACAAAGAAAATATCCCAAACATCAGTTCATGCACCTAAAAAATAACAAGTTTCATTTGTCAATTACTTTTCAGCAACCTAAAGAGTCTTGAAAGAAAATAGAATTTCCATAGTCAACATATTTTTTGATTAAAATAAAAAAGAAAAGTTGGGACACAAGTGAGTTAGAGAAGGGAGGAAGAAGGAGGGAGGGGAGAAGGGGAGGGAGAGAGGAAGAAGGAAGGAGGGAGGGAGGGAGGAAGGAAAAGGAGAGAGAAGGAGGGGATAGAGGGGATGGAGATAAACATTGAAGAAATCTTCCAAAATCAGCAAGTGTACTTACTGATAGCCTCCTTCACGTGAGCATCTAAGTGTTTATTCACTCTTTCCTGTGTGTTTCTTAATGATGGCCAGGCTCCTGCAGTTCTTATTGTTTTGATAGCTTTATTGACGTACAATTAACACACAACAAACTGCACCCATGAAGAGTGCATTTGTAAATTTTGACATGTGTATACACTTGTGAAGTATCTCTACAATCAAGATAATGAGTGTGCCATTGTTCCCTGAAGTAGCTATTATTATTAGTCACATCAGTTTTACAGGTAAAATAGTTGCTTTCATTTGTTTGCCATGAAACAGAGGTACAAAGGGAGGATGGGGAGGACTTGAAGCTGGGTCCTTTTACGCGATCGGCCTGTATGTGTCTGCTGATCTGTTTGTCGGCCTGTCTGTGTGTTTGTCTGCTTGTCTGCTCTGCCCTATTTTTTCCACCCTCCCCACCTCTTCTTCACATTCATGTAACTGACCACCCACTGGATGTTAAAGGGCATGTATTTGTGTTAGTCACAACTACTCCTAAAGCCAACAGGAGAAGGACAGCTACAAACAATGTTTGACAAATCAGTCTCACAAGCTCTTTACATGGTGCTGTACAGAAACAATGTAGCTTAAAAATTTGGCCTTGCTCACACACTGAGCCATGTTGGAACTTTAGTCCTCAGACTGACAACATGACCCTGGGTAGACTAAGCCCTTTTCTCTGAGCCCTGGCACCTTGGCTGGACGAAGGAGAATAAAAACGTCAACTCAGAAATGTGAGCACCTCACGGTACAATCTACTTAACATTTTACAACAGCCATTGCTCTGAAAGGCAATTTTGCAAAATGGTGTATCTCCCCAAATGTTTTTTTTTTCTCCTTCAAGAGTGGATCTGGGGGCATATTTGTGTACACATGTGTGCATGTGTGTGGGCATTGTCATTAAGAGGTAAATTAATTCATCTCTTTATTAGTTTTAATTTTTGGACAAAAATGTCTCCTTAGACATTAGTTATTTGAACCAAGAAAAGAGAGAAAATGGCCAACACAGCTCTGAGAGTGACTTAACTTTTGTGGCCTCCTATCAGCCCAATTCACTCATTTCAGGGCCACAGCCATGTTTTGGTAGTGCACAATCATCACTGAGCTGATCAACAAGAAATTAAAAAAAAATTTCTGAGTCCTGTGTCCAATACAAAAATCACACTAATGAACTACTATTGGAGTCAACAGTGAATTAGAATGTTGAGAAGACCATGGGGAGAAATGAATCGGCCCAAAACCTGTATTGGAGGAGAGTTAACTCCCTCCCTCTCCCATCCCTTCTTCTGTTCTTCCTTCCAAGTGAGGGATAATGGCTGCCAGGGCTCCTCATCCCTTTTGCACGTAGCTAAAATGCCATCTTAGAAACGTAGACATGCTGCAGGCACTGAGGGGAATGTAAATAGCCTTACTTTGGAGACCTGGTCAGTTGCTGTCTCTTCAACAGAGGAGAGATTTTAGATGTGCCTCCAGTGCCAGCTGCTCCTGAAGCTTCCCAGATGTTTCCTAGAGACAGGCGCTTGCCTCTCCTTCTGTTCTCAGACAAGCATGCTGAGGAGCAGGGCATTGTACTGAACCCCGGTGCACAAAAGGATAAGGGCCACATTCTGAGTCCTCCCAGAGCTATGCCGTGCTAACTAACACAATGCCACACGTTAAAGATAAATACTAGTGTGTGGCTGAAGATAACTACCACATGAATGCTACCTACGAATAAGAAGCGTTCATGTAAGGGAGAGATTATTTCCATCGCCGTCAGGTTGCCGTGGCATGGAAGTTGAGCATAACTTGACAGACGAGGTTGATTTCTAGGTTGGCCTAGGGTTGTAATCTGGTTGGGAATTGTGAGGACTATGGAAGTTATCATACAGAGAATGAAAGCCTACTTCCCATATGAGTCGTGATGACCATGCCCTCTGCTCTGCTCTTCTGTATCATGACTCCTTTCAAGCTACACCGAATCCAGGACAGGACTAATAGATTTCACTCTTGTTTTGACTCATCAGTGGATATGTAAGTTTTATGTATTATTGTTTTTAATTTATAAAAATATCCCTCACATTCTAAGAGAACTTTTGCTGGACCTTACAGACGGAGCTAATAATACACCTTGAGGTCACTTAAGACTCAAGACTGCTGTCCTCCTCAGCCTCTTTGTTTAGCCTTTGTTTAAGGGAATGACATACCAACCAACCTCACTTGGCTTAGATTTCCCATGTGATCAGGTTTTACAACCTAAGTTAATGGACAGCTGCCATTTTAAGTTCTGTGCTCTTCCTTTTTCCCGAAGCAGATAGTAAATGCATGCTCTGATAATCATCTGCTGAAAGCAGCAGCAGTACAGGTTGGAAGGAATCTTATAAAATGAACTCAGCATAATTGTTGAGAACAACATTTTGAGATTGATTGGTAAACAATGATATTAGTTTTTTTAAAACGTTTTATTGATTCTTTATGACTTTCACATCATGCACCCTAATCCCAGTCGTCTCTCTGTCCCTTCGTATCTGACCTCTGTCCTTGTGACCTCCCCTGTAAAAGAAAACAAAAATTAAAAATTAAAAAAAGAAAAATAAGTAAAAAACCAAAACATCTTGCTTTGGAAGCTGCAGTGTGTAATGGTATGTCCCTTTTGCCAAACAACTTTTCTTGCAAATGTTCATCTCAGTGAGTCATTGGTCTGGTTCGAGGCCTCTGGTTTCTGCTACACCATCAATACTGGATCCTCACTGGGACTCCTCTCAAATATTCTGTTGTGGCCCTTTGTCAAGGAGATCTTGTAACTTTGGATCTGAATCTGTAGAACTGGCCTTTCATATGCTCTAGCGATTCCTAAGATGGTGTAGATGTTGGGATGGACCAACTCAAAGCTCTGGATCTGGGCCTGGGTGGTAGCTGAGTTGGTCAGCTTGGCAGCTCTCCCACACTCTCACCACCTGGGCCAGCTCTTCAACACTGCCCAGTTGAGATAAGGGGTCAGCTCTCTCACTCTCACACCCTTGGGCTGATTCTCCCACACACATACCACCAGAGCCAGCTCTACTGTGCTGCTTAGGTAAAGTTCCGTGCCCTTTCCCAAGTGCAGTGCTGTCGAGGGTCAGGGCCAGCTCTTCCACACTGCCCAGCCTAGGAGTAGGGCCAGCTCTCCCAAGTGCCTCAGAGGGTGAGGAGTGGGGCCAGCTTTGCTCAGTCCTCAGACACCAACATGTCTCCAGGCAGCAGTCAAGACCAGTGACATTCACATAACCTTTGGTGATAACATGGGCAATGGACATGGAGACAGACCTCTGCTGGTGCAGGGTCATAGACCTAGACATGGTAGAACATCACCATGGCCTCAGATGGAATTCTAGGCTATTCACATCAGACTGTTGCTCACGGCCTTCTAGTCTCCAGTACTGCCTCTCTTCGTTCTTCTCACACTGTTCTGCTTCTCTTTCTCTCCCATCTGTCCACCACTTACTTGCTCATCTTTAGTGGCACCTGGGGCCTCTGGATGTCTTCCGAGTGGCACTGGGCAGAAGTGTCTCGGCACATGCTCTGCCACAACCACAATGTTTATGATACTGTTTGCTGTTTAGGTCAGTGACTTAATCCTCTGCAAAACTCTGTTGAAGATTTCAGTGTCTCATCCCTTACCCATGTGATGCTTTCTGTTCTGTTCAATAAATACAGAGCAAATCTCTTTGTTAGACACAGACCACACCCAGTCAAACAGTCACACATCCACACAGAAGCATACAGGGTCAGACACAGCAGCAAATTCACAAGATGTCCTTTAGGTAAATACAGATTCACACACATACAACAGATACAAGATGGAAGACAAAGGGAGAAGGAAGTAAAAATTTAAACTTGGACTTGCTCTTGTTTAAATGACTCCTACAGGAGATACTTTTCTTTCTTTCCCTAGGTGACACCAGTGCATTATTGCTGACCTAGAGCTAATCAGAAACACACTTAACCCATAAACAGCTGTGTATTATTCAAGGTGCATAACTATTCTTAGTTTTACACATTTTCTTTTAAAATTTATTTAGTGTGTGAGTGTGTGTGTGTGTGTGTGTGTGTGTGTGTGTGTGTGTGTGTGTTTGGCACTCATGTGGAAGTCAGAGGACAACTTTATGGTTTCAGTTTACTAATTTCTATCTTATGTAGGTGATGGACTCCAAAATCAGGATTCCAGGCTTGCAAGTAAGCACCTCTCCCCGCTGAGTCATCTTGCTGTCCCCATAAGAGTTCTTTGTGTTTATAATCCATGCTAACGTTTGGCTACAAACAGAAATAATGACTCACAAATTCAAATGCCATTATTTTACAACTATACAAACCTGCACACGGTGGTGAGAGAAACGAAATGTAAATTTATTTTAAGGATCGATGAGCTTACAGCAGCTTTTACAATGAAGATTTTGCCAATGAATTGATAAGATAAGCTACTAGTGAGCGGTATAATACTGTCCATTTTGAAAAGACATTATAAATTCTACTTTCAAAACAAGATGAAATTACAAGAAAAGGGTTTACATCTGTATCAGAAACTGGACAAAGTGTGAGATGATAGATTATGAATTGATTTGTGCCATCCCTTCACAGGGTGAAGCTCTTAGCCCCACTGTGTTATATTTGGAGCTGGCTTTTAAGAGATAATTGTGGGGAAAAGGAATTGTAAAGAAGAGGGGGCCCTGATCTGATAGAATTGGTACCTTTATAATAGTAAGAAAAGCTCCTTCCTTACAAACATTAACTGAGGAAAGATATCTGAAGAGACAGTGAGAAGATAGACATATTCTAAACTGGAGGGCAGGTCTCACCACAATGTAACCTGACTAAAACTATGGACTTCTAGACTTCAGAACTGCAAGAAAAGAAGTTAGTGTTGTTTAAGCCACTTGATCCATAGCATTTTGTTACAACAGCTCAAATAGACTTAGACATTGTACATGAAGCCACAGTTGGTTTCCTGAAAAATAGGAAGCAAGCAAGGGGGTCCCAGTGACTGCCACGTGTGCTGGTTGCTGTTATTTCAACCTGACCCACAAACTATTTGAAAGGAGGAAACCTTACTTGAGAAAAATGCCTCTATAAAAAGCAGCTATAAGGCATTTTCTTCATTAGTGATTGGTTGGGGAGGACACAGTCCATTGTGGGTGGTTCCATATGTGGGCTGGGGGTTTAGGATTCTATAAGAAAGAAGGCTGAGCAAGCCATGGGAAGTAAGCCAGTAAATAGAACCCTTTTATGGCTTATGTATCAGGGCCACTCTCCAGGGGATCCTGTCTTGTTTGAGTTCCTATTCTGACTTCCTTTAATGGTGAACAATGCTGTGGAAGTGTCAGCTGAATAAATCCTGTCCTCCCTAAGTTATTTTGATCATGATGTTTTGTTATAGCAGTAGAAATCGCAACTAAAACAACCACAGCTATATGGCTTTGAATATTTCTTAGCCATTATCAAATTAGAAGTTGTGTCAAATGAAACTAAAGGGTTGTAGTTCAGAGGCCAGACGACCAAACAGTAGAGAATGGTATAGGGAGGAGAGTCTGGATATAGGGAGAACATCCCCCAAACTATCCAGCAACATAGCACCAGCATATGTATGTGAGGAAACCACCCAAGTCTAGGGTTGGACCTGAGAAGACTGGAGGCAACACAACTGAGTAGATGCACACAGGTGAAGATCATGTCTGTTTCTGATATCCAAACTAGAAAACACCAAGATCACAGGGCACTGAAAAGTATACATTCAAAAGTCTCGCTTCGGAAAGAGAATAGTTAGCCCGGAGAGGCCAAGCTTCAGTTCTGCAAGACAAAACAAAAGGCAAAATCTCAAATGACCATACAAGCCTTCATGAATCTCGATTCCATTCTAGATCAAAGCTCAAAGATGCTTGGAAGAAAATAAGAATATCTAATGCCCATCATTGTAATAGCCACATTTTCTAGAATCCACTAAAAATTTCCGAGGTAGTCAAAAAAGCAAGAAGATAAAACCTAATGATATTAAATCTATGAAGTTTGCAGAGATGTTATATTAATAGGCAAAGAGGGTAAACTACTATTATCATTACTCTGCATGTCCAAAAACTATGTAAAGACATGAAAAAATATTTTTAAGATCCAAATTTGACATTGAGGGACCAAGCTATAATATGTGATGTGGAAGATCCACAGTGTAGGATTGGTTCTCCAGCCCAGGGATTGTTCTTGAGGGAATCAAAATGACTTCCTGGCCACTGTAAGGGACTTGGGATCATTGTAGACTTTGGAGTTGTTTGAGAATAATTAAAGCCGAGAATGTTAATTTCTTAACATGTAAGGCTCCATTTGTATTTACAAACATAAAATTGGACTTGGTTTCATGGACTTACAGTTTGAAAGACTGAACACTAACGGGACAAAAAAGGAGACAACTACAGGACCATGGCATGACATGAACTGAGGTGTCTGTCTTCTTATCACCTTCCCTCCCTATCACCTGATTGCTCTAGGGAAGAGTTTTGTGGATTAAAAAGTTCTGCTATTTTCCTAAAGAAATATAAAGATTTCCTCTATTCTAAATCCTTATCCTTATACCTGCAGACAAATATAGGTCTCACCTCTTACCAACGAAGCTTCTTTTTGCAATAGATAGATAGTCCATGACAGAGATCCTTGACTGGTCAAAAAGAAGAGAATTAGTGACCCTAGGCACCCAACCCTACTTGCACATCTACGATGTTCCTCCACCTAAAACTGCAGAGACACAATGGAAAGGGGAACAGAAAGATTTTAAGAGCCAGAGGACCAGAATGGATGCTACTAATAGTGTCTTCTAGATATGACAGGGATACTGTATACTTGAAATCTCAATGATATTGTTTCCTAAACAAGATTTCTATAATGACAATATCAGTAAACATGCCAAAATGGACAAGGGAGTCTTCATAAGGCTCTACTTTTATACCAGTAAAAAAAGCTCTTGATCAGAAAATAAGATCTCTGGCCTGGGTGGAGACCTAACACTCCAGTTGGGTAGTTGGTGAAGGGACCACCCTTAGCCTTGCTAAAGCAGAAGAAGTATGTTTAAAAAAATGTTATAATGTAATTTTCTTTCCCAGAATCCCTGGCCCTGATCCAGAGACTACAGATCTCAGATAGACAGGGTTACAAGTTTGTCCGCTTGTATGAATTTATCAGCAAAGGGTTAAGTTCTCTTTTCTTCTTTTTAATCTCTTTACAAAGCATGTTTCCCCCCTCTTTGGACTGTCCCTGCCCAATTCTGGCTTTCTTCCTCTTTCTCTTTAGCTTCTCTCCCTATTTTGTGTCTGACTGTTGGCCCTGTGTCTGAGCTCCATGCCAACTTACATGGCCTGGTGATTCCCTTTCTCTTCTCCATTCTCCTCCTTGGGCAGGAGTTGAAGCCTTGTCTACCTTGTGTTTTGTTCCTTAATGTCTAACAAAACTGTCTTTTTGCTTCCATTAAGTTCCAGTTTAAATTATTTTATCACTAAGGTTAACCCCTCCTAAAGAGGTACTCTAGTTTGTCTGTGTCACTACTCTTCCTGGAAGAGGTTCAGGAAATCAATGGCTGCTGAGATGGGGAGAGACAGTTTTCTCCAGGTGCAAGCCCCAAGAAGAGTTACCTAATCCCAAGTGGTCACCTCTGAACACATGTGTATATGAGCAATACTAAATGGACTCAGCAAGTTACACACACACACACACACACACACACACACACACACACACACACACACAAGTGTGTGCATGCTTGCTTGTGCGTATGTGTCTCTCTCTGTGTATGCCATTGTGTGTGTAACAATGTAACACTAAGGATTACAGAATAAAAAGTCGTGATTTTGAGAGGAGTAGGGGCAGAGGGGAGGTTGGAGATGATATAAATATGATATTCATATGGAATTCTAAAAAAAAAACCTCCAAACCTTCAAATTATAGAAGCAAAGCAACCTTTCCTTTCCTATATCTATGGGATGTCCTTCACAGCTCCAGGGCAGAGAAGCAGGAGCCAGCACACTGCTTCACCTTCTTACTCCTGAATACTCTTCACTGCTGTTGGCTTGTAAGGACACCTGCTGAACCATTGGTGGCCTATACTGTTTTTGTAAATCACAGGTAGATGCAGTGGATTAAGTTATATTTTCCCAAAAAGGCATATTGAAGTCTTATTCCTTCCTACCTATATATCTGCTTCCCCCAAATTTTTGTGTTGAAACTTAATCACAAATATGATGGTTCTGAGGAAGTAGGACCATTAGCAATTCTATCCTATGGAAGAGGGTCTCATGCAAGGAATTAGTGATCTTATAAAAGAAGTTGTGTTGTCTTTCTACCATCAAGTCATGACACATTTTATATTGCCGAAAAATGTGTCCTTACTATACACTGAATCTATTGGTACCCTCGTTGTACATGCTCCAGCCTAGAGAACTGAGAAAAATAAGCCACTTGGTTTATTTCACACATTGTTATAGAAGCTTAAATGTTCTAGTGCACTATGGTTAGGACTTATTTGGAATGATGATTCTGTAGTTGTCATTAAGTCACTATAAAGTGCCTTTGTTACACTATTCTTAGGGAGGCATGAATGATTAGCTACTCATCCCAGATAGGAAACTGTCTTCGTTATGGTTTTATTGCTGTGAAGAGACACTTTAACCCAGATAACTCTTATAAAGGAAAACATTTAATTGGGGCTAGTTTACAATTTCAGAGGTTTAGTTCATTATCATCATGGTAGGAAACATAGTGGTGTCCAGGCAGACATGGTGCTGGAGAGGGAGTTGAGAGTTCTGCATCTTGATTGGCATACAGGAGCAGAAGACTGTGTGCCACACTGGGTGTAGCTTGAACATAGGAGACCTCAATGCCCACCTCTACAGTAACATACTTCCTCCAATAAGGCCACATGTACTTCAATAAGACCACGTCTCCTAATAGTACTATTCTTTATAGACCAAGCGTTCAAACCCATGAGTCTGTGGGGGTTATACCTGTTCCAACCACCATAGGAACCAACAAGAGACCAAAGTATAGACACTATCAATGTTCAAGTTGTTAAACCAATGGGTTTATGGAGCGACTTTCATAAACAGAGATGACTCAGAGACAGCTGCGTCACCACAAGCTCACCCCAGGATGAAAGGTGGAAACCTGGAGCACACTGCACAACCTGAAGGCATCTCAGGAGGTTGGAGAGTGTCTTTGGCAGTGATTTAGTTGTCCCAAGACTCTTCCAGGTAGCTAGGCTGGCCACTGCTTCTTGTAGGCAGTTTCTCTGGTTTCTGCTTCTTCCAGTTTGCTGGTTTGAGCCTCTTCTAGGTAGCTCAGTTTATCTGAACATGCCTCTCAGCAATTCTCAGAGCTTGTATATGCCCGGGGAGAGAGACCCTAGTGTATCTGGTAAGTTTCAAGGATGTCCTGGAGCCTTTGAACTGTTTAATTCTAGAGCTTAATGAGCTTCCCTGAAGGACTGAATGCATCATCTCCCCTTAGAACACCCTTCTGCTCATCTCAACTGACATCCTATGTCTTAACAAGCTCCTCTCCAATGGACAGTTGGATGGGTTTTAGCCTCAAGGGAAAACTGCTACACAGTACG
This sequence comes from Mastomys coucha, assembly GCF_008632895.1. Classification (NCBI taxonomy): domain Eukaryota; kingdom Metazoa; phylum Chordata; class Mammalia; order Rodentia; family Muridae; genus Mastomys; species Mastomys coucha. The sequence continues at coordinate 27,502,525 of NW_022196896.1, read as the reverse complement.
GGGTCATACTAGATAACAGTGGGTCTTAAACACAATGACAGGAGGCATTGGCCTTGTAAGAAGAGATTTCAAGATTCAAGGGACACGATGAAGATGGCTAACTAAAGGCAGAGGCATAAATGGGAATTATGTCATAGCAAGTCATGGAATTCTGGGCTTGCCAGAAGGACGAGAGGTGAGAAGTTTAGGGATGTCTCCCTAGGGCAGCCAGAGGAAGCCCAGTCTTATTGATGTTCTGAGTTGCCACTTTGAGCCTCTGGAACTGGGCGACAATAAGTAACTGTGATAAGCCAGCCAGCTAGTGTGGCAACTTATCACAATGTTCCTAGAGAAAGAGTCCCATGGAGAACAGTGACAAAATAGTCCCACAGCTACCAAATCTACACTGCCTCTCCAAACTTGGAAGCATGCAATGAGTGGCAGCCGTGCCTTTCCCCAGTATTCTGGACTTAACAGCTTTCTCCGCATCCTTGGGGGGAGTGACACCTGTAGCTCTTTCACTCATTGGTGCCCTTTAAAGAGAGTTCTGCCCTACTAGGTTTGGACTTGCAGTACGTTTATCTCATTTCCCCCAAGTGATAGCAGCACACTGGGTGTGAGCAGAGTCAGGATATGCCTGGAGCACTGGAGGTTGACTTTCTATTGCCTGGAGCTGATTGCTGTGGAGGAAAACTTTACTGTCACCCAGAGGGGCTCTTGGGAAATAAAAGAGTACAGTGTGAGGTGGGAGTGGGGTAGGGTGAAAGGGATGGAGGAGCGAGGGAATGGGAGGCAGCCCAGATACTCTAGCGGATGATTTCCCAAGCCACTCAACTCCAGGTTAATCTCTAAGCTACTCCTAGACTCATAACCAAGGCCATCCCAGCAGGATGAGGTCCACCCTAGACCAGTGGAGCTGTTTGATTGACACTAATCTAAGCACAGTTACATTATCTAAACATGCATATATACTGATAATAATACTATCAAGTGTGTTTCTGGGCATTTTAAATTTTTAACAGCAAATCCTCACATTAAAAAATTATTTATCCCATGAATTTTCATCATTGGATCCTTTTAAATTATTATTTTCTATTTTTTTGATTTTTCAAAATGGAATAGCTTGGATGTTGCTATGTAGCTCAGGCTGGCCTTGAACTTGCAATCTTCCTACTTCCACCTTCCCACTATTAAGATCACAGACATGCATCACTGCACTTGCACACATTGACTATTGGTGATCACTCATCATACACACACATACATGTGTATTTTTGTCAGAATGGTAACCTACTTCATAAGCTTCCTAAGTGACAACATGAGCAGACACCGTTGGTATAAGCCTTTGGGTTGGGGGTGGTTGTTAGTGGTAAGTCCTCTTAACCGACCTAGAAAGGTTGGCAGATTTCAGAGAAGCTGCGGTTACCTCCTGCCCCCCACAAACACACCGGGAAGGCCTATCACTATTTTATCCCTCTTAGTATCTAGTCCTCCACATTATCAGCGAAGAGAGAGCTGAATATGAGGAAACCTGATTGTATCTAACACCCCCTCTGCCACTCATGAGTAAGTAGGGGTTATTGGATGTTAAAACACTTCCTGACACACCTGACAAGTTCAGGCGACCTTTCCTGCACACTGGTTCAGGGAACAGGAGAAGATTCGCTTTCAGGGAAACATGGTTTTCCTCACATGAGAACATAAGGCGCTGCTTTCACGAAGGTCCTGTTCTTTTTAGGGGGGTGTGGTTGCCTCACACACAGCTTCTAGACCGCTGGTCTTCACCCTTCCTCGTGCTGGGACCCTTTAATACAGTTCCCCATGTTGTGGTGGCCCCCAACCCTAAGATTTGTTGCTATTTCATTACTGTAATATTGCTACTGCTATAAGTTGTATGGTAAATAGTTGTGAAGATAGAGGTTCTGTCAAAGGGGGGGTGACCCACAGGTTGAGGACGGCTGTTGTAAAGGAAAGTGTCCTAATTGCCAGGAACAGGACGAGGCCTGACTACATCATCCACTCCCAAATAGTGCCGAGTCTACCTTGTGACCTTTGAACTCGGCAAAAGAGACATGGCATCCAGTCCAAATGTGAGGACCTTAAGTTAGCTGGACATGGGAGGGATGGAGATGGGGCCTCATCCTCCTGAGGAGGGATGGAGTCAAAATTCAGACTGGAAGGTACTGAGCCTGTGGAAATGGAGCTCTGAGGGAAGAGGTTGATATCTGAAGACAAGGAGCCATTGGGAAAGTGGCATCCATCATTCTACCCGAAGGCTCTCCTTCCATGTGAAGGTGTGAGGTAATGTATGTAAATTACATGTAAAATAAAGGCCAGGCTTCACAAAACTGTGAAGGGCATCTCAGGCACAAGGGTCATTCAGAGAAGGCTCAGAAAACTTTTCTGTTTATTGTGTGTGGTTTGTAATGGGGTAGATGAGGGTGGAGCATGGAGTAGCCACCGGTGCTTTGGCTGCCTGGCAGTTTCTACTGGAGAGAAGGCTGCAGGGGGAAGAGCTGGCAAAACCCCACACCCCATGCCCATGCCTATGCAGCTGCCACTAAGCATGTCTGGGTGTGAGAAAAAGGAAGAGACTTGGCAAAACTAGGTCGCCATGTACCTACCTGTGGACACCAGTTATATAACAGGCCCTTGAAATAAATGATGCGTAATATTGGCAGTAAAAACGTGCTTAGCAAGATAGGCAAGCATTTGGAAATCAATTTATTTTTGCTTGATAAAATTACATTAGTGCACATTAAAACTATCATTTAAAAATTTCACAGAATACCTAAAATATAATTTGTAACATTTCCATGGATGTGTGTGTATTTCCTTTTATTTATATATGTACAAATGTGACAATATTTTCTGTCTTTGAGATGTACTTGGCACACATTACTAGAAATCCTGTCTAGATTTCCAATATGTTTTCATTTTTATTTGATACACAGCACTTATTTTAAAATGTCACTTGAGACTGGTGTTAGCAGCTCTGAGGTAACCTGTAGTGTGAAGATAGCCTAGTGGTTTACACTATCCTTTATGCTTAAACACCAGTTCTCTTGTAACTATATCACATTCTCATATTACACTTAAAATTCCTGTAGATAAATTTTATATAATTTATGATTTTTTTGGAATAAAGCTGCTGTGAGGTTTCCACAGTTGAACAAAGCACGTCCCTGACTTTCAGGCTTCCATACTTGCCTAATTATTCTCCAACTAGGTTGAATGGAACTGAAGGTACAGGTTGGTAAAGGTAGTATGTGATACTCTGAGAAAGAACGGAGCTCCTCATCAACAGCCCTGGTTTTAAGCTTAGTTGTTTGTTTTCAGGGTAATCTCCAGTATCATTTCAGAGTTCAATTCCTCTATTTTCAAGCTGGAACAAATGGTAGAAAGTAGCTTCTAAAATGACTGTGATGATTCAATGAGTGCAGACGAAAGCCCTTTGTAAGGTTTAAAGGCTTTCCAAATGTTAGCTGTTTACATTACTGCCATGTTTCCAAATTGTGTTTCCTCCCTAGTTGCCACTTGAAAAACGACAGCCATAACTTGGTCCTGTGCCCAGCCATAGAGATAAGGACAGAGAAAAGAAAGCCATTCCGCAGTGCTAACAGGCATGGGGGAGGAGGCTTCCAAGCCATCGCCCGGAAATCTCACTAATGAAAGTTTATGTCTCTGACACCTCACACTAACACCACTGCCCTGTGGGGAAAAGGGTCAGGGAAAGCCTAGAGCCAGGCTAACTCATTACCATAAGTGTGCTCAGAATTAGGGGAGAGAATCCAGGAAGGGCAAATAGGATAGAGTGGCGGTGGGTGCAGCTGGCATTGACCTTCTGCGAGATTAAAGTGCTTAGCTGAAAGTACCAGGACCGATGTCGTCTCTCGCAGATGCGCAGGAACACATAATGAGATGAAAATATAATCAAACGAAAACTCTGTTCAGCAGAGGGCAGGATTTCCCTCTCTGCTCTTTGTTTCCCAGGAACTGTGAACAGGGAGGAGGGAAGTGCGTCTGCAGCCAGCTCGATGGCCAGGCAGGCAAGGGAGAGGCAGCCACGTGGTGTGGAGGGTGAGGAGTTGGAAGTGTTAAAGAGGTAAACCGGACACTGGGAACTAAGCAATGAGGAAAGAGGGGCAGGAAGAAATGGCCTGGGGGTGAGGGCTAAAACCGAAGAGTGTTAAACAGATCCTAAAACAGTCTTGAGAGTCTGGCAATTGAATTTTTTTAAATGTAAAACTTAAAACACGTTTTATCTAGTTTGAAATTTTCAGGGACGATTCAGCAGATGCTAGAGGAAGATTTCTTGGCTAGAAAGGGCAGTGGGTCTGAGGAAAATTTCTCTAAGACCTTCAGATTGTCTAATGTTCCAGAAAATTTGAATGGGAATGTCTGTGGGTGTGTGAGGTCCCGATGAACACCATCACACAGCCGCACTTTCTTACGTAAGCAGCAACGTGAACCGGGAGCCTGATACACAAACCCGAGAAGGTGCCAGCGACCAGTGCTTTGACCATTTTCCGCTTTGAGGCAGGAAATCACCTCACCTCAGAAAATCAGCTGCCCAGAGCTCCATGCATTCAGTCATTTAATGAGCATTTGAACGGTGGTACATTCCAACTAGTCAATAAAAGACAAAAATAAACTATGCAAACAGGCAAAAGGAAGCAAGCTGCCTAGTCATCAGCAGGGTGGGCAATTCTGTGTATTACAGTTCCATAATCAGCGTGTCAAGACAAAGTCTAGGGCTCCAGGAGCCTAGCTAGGCTAGATTTGACCATCTGTCCTCGATAACCAGTTAACACAAGGTCTCTTCTCAGCGGCCTCGTTTCTTCATCCTCAGTATCCTGCATGTGCTTCCAAACCCAAACCACCTTTCTTCTCTTTCAATATTTGCTGTCTGCTAATATACCATTATCCCCTAAAGTGACTTGACATGAATAATTTTCTTTAATTATATTCCCATTTCTGTGCCAAATACTGTGAGATAGATGTAATATAATTTTATTTTTATACAAACTTTACAGCAAGTGAAACCCAGATAAGTTAAATTATCTGTAAAAGGCCAGGATTTTGAACCACACTTCTGATATTACCGCTAGCCTTTGTTCTGTCAGTTTATGTTGTGGAAGGCAATCTAGGTGGTCTACAGTGTCTCACTGAAAATACCTTAAAACCCGTACAATACAGATTATTCTTATGTGTGATATAGTCATATAACTCATGTTTAAACTTTATCTTCATAAATATATTAAAGAGCTGGCAAAGTCCTAAACCGATAATGCAAAGAACACAGCTCCAGACAAATGGCTTGTACGTCACAGAGCCACTTTTGTCTGAGGTAATTTGCTGAGACTAATGAATTTAAATTTTGTTTTTATGGTTTTACAAGATATGAAGATAGGAAATCTGGCAAGGTGGTAGAAATAACAGAATAATCTTCCAAAATGAGTGGTGGCTATAAATTACTAGATTCTTATTATTCTAGTATGAAGTAGACCAACCCTCCCAAAGCGTTGAAGCCCACATTTGGCTTGCCTGGCTCTTGTGTAGAACTGTATATATTTTTGATTAAGACAGTCCTGACTTACTTTCCAGGTCCAGGAAAGAGGCAGTGTCACATGCTTCACTTTGTAAAGTCTGGTTTTACATTTTTCCATTTCATGTCTTATATAAACACACACACACACACACACACACACACACACACACACACACGGACTATTTGAAGTATGATAAACAGAAACAACAAAGAACATAATTATAATTGAAAAGCAGCTACTGGAAATGTCAGAAAGAGATCATAAAGCAGTTGCTGTAACAGTGCTTTGTGCTAGGACTAGACGAAAGACCGACCTGTGATTACGCAGTCCTGGTGAAGATCTGCTCTGGCTCTGTAGGGTGATGCGAAGAGTTCCTCATTCCTGTCATCACTGCAGGGGCTCAAGCTGCTCTGAACGTTTATTAGACAAACACAAGCAAGCTAAAGAAAGGCAAGGAATTTACAAAATTGAAGTAATTTATAAAAGAAACTAAAACATGAACTAAATAGAATTGCTAGAAATAAAAATGAAAATTGCCAACATTAAAACTTAGGGGGATATTTAACAGTGGTTAGGTAATAAAGGAAAATCAATGGATTGTAAGCTAAAGCAGACAAAATTTCCCTGCACATAATGCGGAGAAATAAAAGGAGGGAACACACACCTAAGGAGGGCAATCGATACAGGAGTCAGGAGAAAGGAAACCTCATTGGGAATGTATTAAAGTTCCTTAAAATGTGCACATAGATCCCCTTTAAGTAGTAAACACAAGTGCAATAATATTTGACTATTCAAACTAGAGAATGACAACAAATTACATTTGCAGAATACTAGGTAATCTCAAGGAAGATGAACAAAAGGAGACATATATTTAGCTGTATCACAGTAAGCTACAGAAGTAGCGACCAGGAAAACACTCCAACCCAGCCATGCCCAGCCTTCCTAATGCTGAGACCTTTTAGTGCAGTTCCTCATGCTGTGGGGATCCTTCAACCATAACATTATTGTCATCACTACTTCATATCTGTAATTTTACTGTTGTGAATTGTAGTGTAAACATCTGTGTTCTCTGTCTTAGGTGACGCTTATGAAAGGCTCCTTCAACCCCAAAGGAGTCACGAACTACTGCTGTAACCAGTCTTGAAACAGCTATAGTAGACTCACCAGTGAAGAAAACCTCCGAAATGGAATTTTCCATAAAGGAGGAACTCAGGTACCTCTACTGTTCACTGCTGAGCTACTTGGCACTTACAGACTCAGGGCAAGGGCAATCACGTGCCCCCTGATGACCCCATTACACTCCAGTGGGTGGTTTGAGTTCAATTGTCACATAGATGGACCTGGGTAAGCCAAATATGCCACAAACAAAAACCAGGTGGGTGACTCCTGGAAAGGAAGTATTAAGGAGCGGAAGGTATCAAGGAATGATTGACAAGTGTGGGAGGGAGATAACTGAGGGTCAAGGGGAAAATGATCAGAATACTCTAAATACATGTGTGTATAAATTAACAACATAATCAATAGAGAGATGAAATAAGACTCTATGTTGACATTTGAAAATCATGTGAAATAAATGCAACTGGAAGCCCAGATCCAAGCTCACTAAATAGCATAATAAGTACATAAATGTATGAATATTTGTACATCTATGTATTTAAGATTAGATATAAAAATCAATACAAACTATGAATACAAATATCTTTCAAATTATTTGCATTTTAATATTTTATTTATTTATTTTTCTGATCATTTAAAAATTTATTTATATTTATCTTTTTATATCCTGAAAGCTGCCCCCTTCCAGTCCCTCCCCCACTCCTCCCTTCCCCTTTGAGAGGGTAGCCCCCTACTTCCCAGCATTTCCTACCCTGTCACATAAAGTCTCTGCAGGGTTACATGCATCCTCTCCCACTGAGGCAGCCCTGTGGGGAACAGATTTATTTCACAGACAGGCAACAGCTTTAGGGGCAATCCCAACTTCAGTTGTTGGGGGACACACATGGAGACTGAGCTATATATGTGCTGGGGGCCTCAATCCAGCCTATGTATGTTCTTTTGTTGGTGGCTCAGTCTCTGAGAACTCTCAAGGGTGAAGGTTAGTTGGCTTTCTTGGTCTTCCTGTGGAGTTCCTATCCCCTTCAGGGCCTTCAATCCTTCCCCCAACTCTGCCATGAATCCCTGACTTCCATCCAATGCTTGGCAATAGGTGTCTGCATCTGTCTCAGTCAGCCACTGGGTGGGGCCCCTCAGAGGACAGTTGTGCTAGGCTCCTGTGTGCAAGTATAACAGAGTATCATCAGCAGTGTCAGGGATTGGTGCTTGCCCATGAGATTGGTCTCAAGTGGACCAGTTATTGGTTGGCTATTCCCTCAGTCTCTGCTCTTTCTTTGTCTCTATATTTCTTTTAGACAGGACAAGTTTTGGGTTGAAAGTTCTATGGGGGGTTGGTGTCCTTTTAGCTCCACTGGGGGAACTGCCTGGCTACAGGAGGTGGGCTCTTCAGGTTCTATATCCCCATTGCTATGCTTCTTAGCTAAGCCACCTGCATTGATTCCTAGGAGCCTTTCCCATCCCTGGTCTTTAGCACTTCCCAGAGATTCCTCCTCCCCAACCCCCAACAGCTACAGATTTCCATCTATTCTCCCCGCCTTCTGGCCCTCTCTCCTGTTTTTCCACACACCTGATCAAGATCATGACACCATCACTACCCTCCCTTTTCCATCTCCCACCCAGTTCCCTCCCTCCCTCTGCCTCCTACGGCTATTTTGTTCCCCTTTCTAAGTGAGATTCAAGCATTCTCCCTTGGACTTTCTTTTTTGTTTAGCTTCTTTGGGTTTGTGGAGTGTATCATGAATATCCTGTATTTATGACTAATATATACTAATCAGGTAGATAACTAACTCTGTGGGGTTTTGTGAATCCTCTCTCACTGAGGCCAGACGAGGCAGCCTTGTTGGAGAATGGATGCTATAGAGTGTCCCAAATTTCATGGGTGTTTTGTATTAGAAACAGTTTTAGATTTGGCATTTTCTTTGACTGATATATTGAGTTCTGTTTTACACCCGAGATTCTCTCTTCCATCTCTTATGTTCTGTTGGTGATGGTTGCCTCTGTAGTTCCTGCTCTTTCCTAGGGTTTCCATCCCAAGGTTTGTGTTTTCTTTATTGTTTCTCTTTCCAATTTTAGATCTTGAACAGTTCTATTCATTTTCTTCACCTGTTTGGTTGCATTTTTCTTTATTTCTTTAAGGAATTTATTTGTTTCCTCTTTAAGGGCTTCTACCTGTTTGATTATATTTTGCTGTATTTCTTTAAGGGATTTATTTCTATCCTCTTTAAAGGCCTCTATCATCTTCATAAGATGAGTCTTATTCTTCGGGTGTGTTAGGGTATCTAGGGCTTGCTGTAGTAGGAGAGCTGGGTTCTGATGGTGTCATACTGCATTTGCTTCTGTTGATTGTGTTTTTTGTGCATGCCTTTAGCCGTCTGGTTGTCTCTGCTATCATCTGGCCTGGTAGTCCCTGGGAGTAGCAAGCCTTTGGGACTGGTCGTTCTGGGTGGCAGCAGGCAGACTTGTGGGCTGGGATGTGCAGATCCTTAATTTCAGGTGGAGGTGTGGACCAGATGATGGAGCTGGTTGACCTGGGTGGGAGCAGCCCTTCCCAGGGCCAGGCAGAGTTGTGTGCTGGGGAGTGGGGTGCCAATCCGAAATTGCAGGTAGAGGTGTGGACCAGAGAAAAGATGGAGCTCCTAAAGGATGGAGCAGAGCTCATGGCTGGCAAGCTTGCTGTGGTCACAGTGGGTGCGGGTTGGGGTGGGGGTTTCTCACATGGGTGTCCCAGGTAGGAGAAGGCCTCCTGGGAGACAGGTAGAGCTGTGGTCTGGGGAATGTGGGGTGTTGATCCATGATTGCAATTAGAGGTGTGGACCAGAAGAAAGATGGATGTCCAAAAGTATTTGTATTTTTAATACAAATTTTGGCAGATAATCTCACCAACAAGAATTCTACAGAATATATTTTAAGTAGAAGAAAATAGGTCTAATTAGAATCAAAGGAAACCTTATTAAATGTTAAATATTTGGGCTAATTTAAATGAATAGTGTAGTCAACAATTGAGCTGATACCTTGAGAGGTTATAAAGAAGATACAAAGGTAAGATGTATAGAAGCAGAAGTAGAGAGCAGTGAATAAAACCAATGTATTTTCAGTTATGTGTTATACTGGAAGAGAACAAAGGTATCAATTAACAATAAAATTTGGAAAAGATATGTATGGATGTTTGTGATGCAAAGATGAATACTGAAAAATATAAGTGTTCATTTCAGATGGGGAGGAGGGGACTGACTAAGAAAGGGCTCATTCCAAGGATAGAAAGGGAGGAAGACAAAAGGATAAATACAGCCAATGGAAAGCGAAGAATGCAATGGGGGGGCACTTCTGCTTGTCCTACCATTATGGACTCTCTCTCTGGAACTATAGGGCACCATAGAGTCTTTCTCCCATAAGTCACTTTCGGTCATTGGTTTTTATCAGAGCAACTGAAAGCAACTAACACATAGATGATTAAGAATTATAGTGGAAGATTTTGGCACACATGTCTAAGAAACTAGAGAAAGCAAAGAATTAGTACAACTACAGAAAATTTTAAGATATCCAACAATTGATATATACTATTAACACTATTTTACATGTGTGTGTGTGTGCATAAACTCATCTTTGCACGTATGTGTAGACCACAAATTGATGCTGGATTTCTTTCTTTCTTTCTTGTTCTCTACCTTCTGTCCACCCATTTTAATAATTAACTGGATATTTTCTTTGTCAGTTCCACACACGTATGTAATACACACTGACCACTCTCACCCCACCCTCTTACATCCCATGTTACCTCTGTTTCTCCCCTTTCTTCCCTACAAATCTCTTTTTCATATCTATATCTATTCAGTTTGTTTGTAGTCCACAGAGTTTAACCAGGGACGTCTGTGTGATCATGGGTTTGGAGTTATCCGTTAGAGCCTGGTGGGGTAGCAATAGGTGTACAACTAAAGATACTTTCTCCTCCTCCCCAAGAATCTAACAGTAATCAAGAGTTCAGCAATAGGATATAGGGTCCATGAGTTTCTTCACCCACCAAGGAGGGAGTAATAGAGCCAGTATTATTTTTTTGAGACAGCATTTCACAGTGCGTCTGGAGCTCACATTTTGGATAGGCTGAACAAACCCTTGGTCAGTTCTCAGGGCAGAAAAGAGAGGAATGGGAATTGCCAACTTGAGGAATTCAAAAGCTGACACACATTTGGTTGGCATTGCGTTTTTTCCCATTACTTGTTTAAACTATCCTTGCACATAAAGTGTCTTTGCTCCTAGCCCATTTCAGTGAGTGCTCGCTCCATAGAACACACAGTCAGTGCTCATGTAGTCTGTGGTCCTGGCACTCCCCCTTCAGTATGTTTACTCAAAAGGAAAAGTTTCCCTCTACTCAGATTTTACTTAATACTGAGAATAATCTTAATTCATTGAATGACAGCTAAGTAATAAAAATAGTAAAATTGGTTTTGTCACGGCAATCATGCATTCTTGAAGTTTTAGATGTGTTAGACAAGATGCACTAAGTATACTTAGTTCAAAATTTGGTAATAGAAATGATTGCATGAGGACTAGAAAATGGAGAGGCATGAAGCTGTTCACTGTGGGAAGGAACACAGCGAAGGGAAGACAGTGGGAGGGCTGCGTGGACAGAAGGACAGCAAACCATTTCCTCTACAAGTGGATGAATAAAGCATTTATAAACAGTAACTTTTGTAGAGCCTGCCTCTTCAGGTTGTATTTCGACTTTGGAACAATTTAAACATCAATTTTGGGGTTGTCGTTTCTTTTCCACTATGCTATCTAACTGAATTCCTGATAATTCCTGATCTTCAAAATATGATTCTGATATTAGAAAGGGAATATTCCAGACCAATAAGAGAATAGATTTGATATTCTTTTATCTCATAAATATGTTCATCTATTCAAATATTATTGAATAACAAGAATATGGACAACATTCTCGGGATACAATTTCTCTTCCTCTAAAGAGATAGGCACTGAACAGGTACATGCTAGACAAGAAATAGGGTATTGTCATACAGAATAAAAACATGTTTGGAAGTTTCTTTCTTTTGAGATAGGGACTCACTATGCTGCCCTGGCTGTCCTAGATTTCAGAATATAGACAGGCTGACCTCAAACTTCCAGAGATCTTCCTGTTTCTGCCTCCAGAGTGCTGGATAACAGGCGTGAGCCATCACACCCAGACTTCAACGTTCTTCTTATTGTGCTTGGCTCATAATAAACTTTTATTAAATGTTAACTGCAACTCTTATTACTAATGATAAAAAATCCTAATATAATTTTATCCAAGTCTATAGAGCTTATAAACTGTATCAGAGTGGCCTTCTTGGCAGGACAATAACATACAGAAAGAGGCCTCATCTGAATAGAAAGCAGAGAAAGCTAGTAAACCACTAGAAAAGTCTATAATGGATAGACCAGTCCTCATTTTCCCCGAGTGTGATCTTCTCAAATCAGGAGACGGGCACACGTTAGGCTCCTGTTCACTTAATCATGGATTGCTATTTAAACACGTTTCTGTTTAGCCTGTGAAGATGAGTGTGTGTTTGTCACCTCAGCTTAAGTGGGGACAGTACCCAGGACTTCCTCTTTCTTCTCCCTGTGGAGGCAGTGTGATGGTAGGAACATGAAATTACACAATGAATGTGATATCTTCTGTATCACATTTCTCAATTTCCTTTTCCACAGCTTGCCTGGAGGAGTTCAGTGTGGCTTTCTCAAGCTCTGCGTCTCTCTGTCCCTCCCACCCCCACATGTAATAGTCTTCCAGCTCCTCACGTGCTGGATGATGCCTTGGCTCCTGCAGCCTTCTTGCTATGCCTCATTTATCTCTAGCTCACATTTTCTGTGAGTCACGTAGGTGGCGCCAGAGCCGAGTGCTGTGGCAGCCTGTCCCTGCAAGAACCTGATTCCCCAGAACTGAGCAGCCATAGGGATGCCTGCCTTTGCTTCCAAATGTATGGTGGACTGTGGTAGCTCACACGGAAAAGCCAGCACAGCGTAGCACATGTGTGGAGAAGGGAGGCTGGAAGTGAAGCAGGGATTTTCTTTAAGTGACTGTTTTAAGGTGTGTGTGTGTATGTGTGTGTGTGTGTGTGTGTTGTGTGTACAGTCCTGAGCACAGTCCAGCACTGAGCATTCATACTGATTCTAAATGAATTGTGCTATGTTTCCTCCTTCATTTTGTTGTATAAACAATATATCCCTTGTAAAAATACTAGAAAATCCAGTAAAAAATTGAAAATTCTATTTTCCAGAGATTAACACTGCATATAATTTTGACTATAGGTCCAATTAGAATTTTGCTTATCTAAGTATGTCTAAATATATTAGATGTTGTACTGTTTTGAAACATTTTAAAAATGCTTTCCAAAACCTTTTTCCAAACTGTAAGCCTAATGTATTTTAATAAAACGGAAAGTCCTGTGGTCTTATGAGCGTGCTGCCTAAAGGTATACAGTCCATTAAGCCAAAGTCCAGTTCCACCATGCTCTTGTGTTTCGTGGGAGACATTAAAGGTTTCCAAGCTATGCCCTGGCCGCACTCTTGGCATCACCTCCTCCATTGGTGGGCTCTTTACCTTGTCTGTGTGCAGATGCTGAGTACTACCCAGGGACCTTCACTTGCAAACCCCACTACAGCAATGAAACCCCTTTTATGAGGAGCTAAGCCCTTCCCTCACCATACACCCTTGTAATCTCTCTCCTCTCTACCATCACTTCACTTTCTGCAGAGTCCACATCATTGGGCATAAGGAGCGTGGTGGGAAAGTTCGGTGTACTCTGATGAACAGTGTCAGGAAGCACTGAGCAAGCAAGGGACAGGTCCTTTAGCAGGTGGGGCACAGAGTGTATAGGAGGCATGCATTATAGTCGGTATTCTTCTGGGCTGAAGAGAGCATGTTTCAGAGAGTTTGTGCTTTACATACTGTACTCAGTGCTTTAGATAGTGCAACCTGATAATTCAGACCTAATTGGCATTGTCTTGTGCCACCTAAGTCTCCTTCTCCTCCAAGAAGCGTTCTAGAAGACCAGCTTCAACTGCTTGGACTTGTCTGCTGACGACTGTCCCACTCAAATTAACATGGGCAATTTTTTTTCCTTATTTTTTGGCTTTCTGGATTACCATCGCATGTTGTCTTTATTTGCCGACTATATACTGTCATATATGTGGCTCATCCATTTTAAGTGTAATTTCCCATACAAGGTAGGCACAGAGCAGGGTTCATTGTCAATGCTAACTGATTCCTCTATAAGAGCTCCAGAAAAGTTAACTAATAAACATTGAACAACTGTTATTACATGCTGGATGCTTCCACATATAGTATCTTATTTTGACCTTAAAAACGTCCTCTCAGTCAGGGAATATTGACCCATTTTTCAAACAAGAAACATGAGGGCAAGAAACCCAAGGTCAAGAAGAGTTGTACAATTTCTCAGGATCCCACTACTAGTGGGGCTAGAACCTGAACTCCAGCTGCCTACTTTAAGTTGCTGCTTTGGGCTGCTCCGTGTCTCATCTGGTATTAAGCCTACTCTGATCATAAGGAGAAGAACATTGCAGGGAAAGCTAACTACCTTGGATAATGAGCTTTCGGAAGGTCCCAGAGAAGAGAAAATTATGATCATCTTCATGATTACTCTAGCTAGACTCAGGGTGCCTATATTCTTGAGGAAGGGCCTCTCTTATAAAACAGACTGAGCAGGTTTACGAAGGGTACTTTTCCACCAAGGGCACAATAGGTTCAGGAAGGAAACTGCAGGTCATATGATCCCATTATGCTAGGGAGATATCTGACTAGGTTTTCAAGTCTGTGTGTACAGATTGTTTACACTATTAAGAACGTACGATTAAGAGAGTTTTCCACTATGCTTATCCAATTTGACTCTTTTTGTAATAAGCTATCACTTGTAGGAAGAGTCTAATGAGATCCCCTAAGCCTTCCACTGACGGCATTGACTATATTGTTGCCTTATTAAAAAGCAAAGATTCAAGTACATCTAACAAAATGGATGAGAGGCACCACACAGCTGCTTTCCTAAGATGCTGCTCTTTCCATGGAGGGGAATCCAGTTCCATTAAGTTTTCATGAGGTCAAGCAGTCCTGCTAACGGATCACCCACAGGGCTTAGTATTTTCTTTGCTTCTTTCAAGAGCTTCTTGCTTCTAAAAATGACAGAAATGCCAGCCAGTGGAAGCCGAGCAGGAACCACCCACGGGTGTCGAATACAGAAACTACAGTGAGGACATACCCGCGTTTTGAATCTGTTCTCCAAGATAAATCAATGAATTTTCAAAGAAACTCATTGTTCACAGAAGAAAGCTTGAGGTGGGTAGGATTGTTTAGCTCCTAGAAACAAACGTATAATCTACCAGATTCCAGAATTTATACATAACAAGCAAATTAGACAAGACATCCCTTCCTACACTGGGTCATTAACTCCACATGGGCTTTTATAAAATATGGCAACAGTAAAGGTTTCTGAATGCACAGTGATGGATCCAGAGGGTCGCCAGCAGTGCTCACCTGTGCCACATCAGGAGCCTCCGCTGTCACTTTATCTTTGAACATGAAACATGGGCGTTTTGCTCTGTGCATGCAGTCACACTACACAGTGCTAACACTTCCTGGAACCCTTGTGCTCGGATCAGAGGCTACTGTGTGCTATGAGTTGTGTTTTGACTGTATGTGTGAAGTATTTGTTCTAACAGAAACGTCTTAGCTTAACTGTAGAAAATAACGACGTTTAATATTTTTCTACCATCCCTCCAGGTGGTAGGCGGAGAAGGAGTATGTGCTTGACAGTTATTGTATTTGAGTGTTTTTCAAATTTGCTGTTTGACTTTCAGATAAGTTTAAGAAAAAAAATCAAAGATAATTTTGAGGTGCGATTAGGACAGAGGTTTCTGGACATAGTTCTGCCATTTTATGCTAAAAGCAGTTGTTCTTATTGTGGTGATAATAAAATCAAAATAGATATTGACTCCAAATTTTTTTGAAGGAAAGTTATATCCTGCAGTATTTAAAATGTTCTGCCAAGGTGGAATCCTTCTGCAAAGTAAACAAGTATGCCCACCTCATGAGGAGGTGAATTTGCTTTCATTTCACCAAATGATGAAATTACATGTATATCAAAGAATTGCTTTATAATAAATTTCCTTATGATTTATCAGTAAATGTTTGATTTGTATATTTTATGTACCTGTCATGCAAGATATTGTATATAGATTTCTGAATGAAAAACTGAAATCAAAAGGGAGGACATGACTGCTCCCAAGTAAGGCGGAGAAGGTTTTTTTTTGTTGTTGTTTTGTTTTTTAATAGATATCAGTAAGCACATAGCCAGAGGCATCTGGAAGGATCCAGAGTGAACATGACCCTAAGCTTGGCCATACATTGAGAGTGTTAAGGAGAGAGGGGAGACTGGTGTGGTAGCCAGAGGTGCACAAGGACCAAAAGGACCAGTGTAGCTAAAATGGCCGAGTTACATAAGGGAAAGCAACAGTGGGTAGCTTAGCCATGGGCTGGAGAGTTCAGGTTAAGGGGCAAGATATGGCAGCAAAGAGGACACTGTAACAGGTAGGGACTGAAGGATGCTGGGAGAACCTGGCCTAGCCACCAGATCCACTTTGATATCGTAACACATACCTCAGCCATTTGTCCTGGGTTTGAGGCTTAATTCATTCTTAGGTGAATAACATCTTCAAGCTGATCCATGTTATAGCATGCGTCAGACTGTCCATCCACCCTTTTAGAAGCTGTATGTAACTCCATTGTAGGGTTGCTATGAACAAATACTTGCAGGAATCTGTGCCTTCTATAAACCCTGATGTTGGGGAGAGAGCCAGAAGTGGAGCCACTGGATCTTCTGGTAATTCTGGGTTTACTTTCTATTGATTTCTATAGGGATCACATGAACTTATATTTGCACCAGAAAGGAGCAGGCATTCTGACTTCCCTGCAACCTTATCAACATTTCCCCTTAAAAAAAAAAAAGCCACAACACCCAGAGGAAGCTCCAATCCCAGGCGCTCTGACACACCTGGGACCAGAGACCTTGGTCACAAACTCTGCAGCCAGTCCCACAACACCCAGAGGAAGCTCCACTCCCAGGTGCTCTGACACATTCAGGATCAGAGGTGAGCAGGAAACAACATCTGTCCCAAAACTGGGAATAACTGGGACCAGCAGGACCAGGCACTTAGGAACTCCGCCAGCCTAGTGACTCCGGTTCCTTCTGGTCTGTCTGGGTTAGTGTTCTAAGCAGACCTTGGGCACAAGCTCTGCAGCCAGTCAGACAACACACAGAGAAAGCCACACTTCCAGGTGATCTAACAAGCCCAGGATCCCAGGATCCCAGGATCCCAGAATCACAGGATCACAGAGGCAGCTTGACTCTGAGGAGTTCTGACACAACCAGGATCACAGGAAGGACAGGCTCCAGTCAGATTTAGCAAGGGCAGGTAGCACTAGAGTTAACCAGATGGTGGGGGGCAAATGTAAGAAAATAAACAACACAAACCAAGGTCACTTGCCATCATCAGAACCCAATTCTCCCACCATAGCAAGTCCTGGACACACCATCACAGCAGAAAAGCAAGATTCAGATCTAAAATCACTTATCATGATGATGATTCAGGACCTTAAGAAAGACATAATAGCACCCTCAAAGAAATACAGGAGAACACAGGTAAAGAGCTAGAAGCCCTTGAAGAGGAAACACAAAAATCCCTTAAAGAGCTACAGGAAAACACAATCAAACAGGTGAAGGAAATGAGGGAAACCATCCAGAATCTAAAAATGGAAGTAGAAACAATAAAGAAATCAGAAAGAGAGACAACCCTGGAGATACAAAACCTAGGAAAGAAATCAGGAGCCATATATGCAAGCATCACCAACAGAATGCAAGAGATAGAAGAAAGAATCTTAGGGGCAGAAGACACCTTAGAAAATATTGACACAACAGTCAAAGAAAATGCAAAAAGCAAAAAGCTCCTAACCCAAAACATCCAGGAAATCCAGGACGCACTGTGAAGACCAAGCCTAAGGATAATAGGTATAGAAGAGAGTGAAGACCCCAATGTAATGGGCCAGTAAATATCTTCAACAAAATTGTAGAAGAAAACTTCCCTAACCTAAAGAAAGAGATGCCCATGAACATACAAGAAGCCTACAGAACTCCAAATAGACTGGACCAGAAAAGAAATTCCTCCGGACACATAATAATCAAAACACCAAATGCACCAAACAAAGAAATAATTTTAAAAGCAGTAAGGGGAAAAAGGCAAGTAACATATAAAGGCAGGCCTATCA
>NW_022196896.1:27457557-27482908 GCF_008632895.1 Mastomys coucha | reverse complement strand
TAAATGTTAACAAATTCAGATGAATTGAAATCATGTAACTTTTCTCATCATAATGCAATAAAAGTTTAGAAAAAAAAAGAAAGAATTTCAAAGATTTCTGAGAGTGAGGTCTGCCATCTCCTCAGGAAAACAGTATCCACTTCCTATTGAGTGTTACAGTTAGACACTTGCCCCTTGTTGTATGAAGAAAGAGCCACCTCAATGTCCAAGTTAGACAGGCACAACCCCTAAAGAAGCTGGCATAATAATTTAACTTAGAGAGAGAGAGAGAGAGAAGAAAACATGTGTTTGAAAAGATGTGTCCTGTTCTTTTCCTACATGTATCTCTGTCTAAATACTTAATAAACTTTATTAATTTTGTTACAAAAAAACAGAATAAAACACCAATAAAACCCTTATTCTTGCAAGTGTGAAGAGTGTTTTAATACTAAAACTTCTGAGTTTTAAAACCAAAGTTTTTTACATTCAATGGTCTCTACTTATCTTAATTTTGCTTAATTTTTTTGGCTGTAGTTTTATAATTTTGGTGTCTTGGTTTAATTAACTGTATTTCTCTCACCTGTTTGTAACCATACCCTGCATGCACTGAGTCTAGCTGGCAAACAGTTCAAGCACAAAGTGCTCATTAAAGCAGACACTTGATGAATATATAGATAAGTTAGTTTAATAAGTTACCATGCCAGCATTTATAATTAATTTTTCACTTGAATTAGAAAATTTTATCATCATTTATTGTTTTCCAGATCCAGGGTTTGATCACATCTCTAGGGTACTGTTGCCTACCCCTGCTCAGAGACCTTCCCAGATCCTCTGGTAATGCCTTAACCTCCACCATAGACAATAAGAGCAGCTTAGAAAGTGATGTCCTCACTCAGGTCACTGAGCCAGGAAATGCCTACTCAATCCTGGGTTTGGACAACAGGAGGTCTGCAGTAGGTTATAAGCAGGAGACTGTGTGTGTGAGTGCGAGTGTGTGTGTGTGTATCTATGTTTCTGCATGTGTGTGTGTGTGTGCATCTATGTGTCTGTATGAGAGTGTGTATGTGCGTGTCTACATATCTGTGTGTGAGAGAGTGTCTATGTGTATTTGTGTTTATGGGTCTATGTGTCTGCATGTGTGTGTGTGTGTTTGTGTGTCTATGTGTCTGCATGTGTGTGTGTGTGTTTGTGTGTCTATGTGTGTGAGTGTGTGTGTGTGTGTGTGTGTGTGTCTATGTGTGTGAGTGTGTGTGAGTGTGTGTGTGTGTGTGTGTGTGTGTGTGTGCGTGCATATGAATGTACATGTAGGCTTACAATAGGCAGAGTGACTGGAAACAAGGCAGGCAGTTTCTTCTGCCTGGAGTGTTTAAGAATCTTCACTTTCTATCCATTACTGTATCAGTCATCATTCAGAGTAGAAATTACTGTTGCATCCATAGAGAAAACCTAGCTTTCCAAGTTAGATTTGGCTTTCACATAGTCTTCATTGGGACCCTGGACAGCTCCCTGACCCTGTTGTAAAGTATCTTTGTCTATTGAATACTTTGCTCCCTATGATGGAGCCAGGCTGCACTGTGCTTTATTTGTGGGGGTCTCTGTTGTCTGCACAGAGCCTGATCTGCACAGTGGGGAATGCTTTGATGAATAAAAGAGCTCACGAGGTATCTTGAGCCCCAGGGAGCCCTTTGTCTAATAGCACAGATTATATTTGTGACTTGGCATCACAAATATTGCCACCAACAAATTTCTGTGCAAGCAAAAAAAGGAAAATGTGAATCTGAAGACTTCACCGTGGAAGGTGTTTCTGAGCTGGACTGTGGGTGTGAGTTAAAGTGAATTGTGGAGTAGGGTGCATGGTAGGATGTGTTGGATGGGGAGGAGACAACTGGTTCAATCCAGTCACACACAGTGCAAGGTCAGACATTTGCAGGGCTAAGGAGGCTCCATCTCTTGGGAACCCCATATTTATTGCACCAGCTGTGTTCTTGTACTAGGTTATCTTTAGTGGTGTGGTTTCTGTTAGTGTTAGAAAGCTATTGATTGAGACAAGATAAGTGCTTTCTGAGGCCAATGGCCTTGACCTTATTGGCCTGAAACCCATGCAGAAGGAAGTATCTGCTTCTGAGGACGGGGTCGTCTCAGCTTAACATCGCTATAGAACTGCGTTCTGTCTGTGCCAGACAACAGCTGCCTACACGAAACCAAACCATGGCAGCCGATAATTAGATTCTCAAAGAGTAAAATTTTCCTGAGAGAAAATTTCTTTTTAAAGGAGAGTGATATGTGTGCCCACCATCCTAGCATCCTGGTCCACAATGCTTTTTATGCCTTTCCTTCACTCTGCCACGTTTGCAAACAAAGTCTTGTGGTTTTCTGTGGCTGAATTATATTCCATCAATTGACCTGCCACAGTCTGCTTGGCCATTGAACATTTTTGTTGAAGACATCGGACACTTCCTTCTCCTGGTGGCTGTGAAACCTCACAGCCCTGTCCTGTCCCCGTTCTGTGCCCTGGGATGCTGATACCCCAGCAGTGGGGGTGCGAGGTGTGTGTGGAAGGGGGAGCTATGCTTCCCATAAACTAGTGTGAGAGCTGGCTTAGTTGGGTTGGACACTGTGGTGGTTTGAATGAACACGACCCCTATAGGCCCATAGGGAGCAGCACTATTAGGAAGAATGGCTTTGAGGTTTCAAGCGCTCAAGCCAGGCCCAGTGTTGCCCATGGCTCATGACACAGATCTCTCAGGTACTCTCTAGCACCACGTCTGTCTGCGTGACACCATGACTACAATGAACGAACCCCCTGAGCTGTAAGTCAGCCCCTATTAAATGCTCTCCTTTATAAGAAATATCATGGTCTCTTCGGGGCAAAGAGGGCATTAACTAAGACAGAAGTACATCACAATTTTCAGGGGGCACAGTTAAAAACTACAGGCTGCAAGGTCGTCCATGTGCAGAGATCGAGCCAGGCAACTGGGATCATAAAATCCCTTCAGTAATACTGGTGCATGTTTAGATCTGAAAGTCACTGATAAATATGTCCTGGAGCCTGGTTCTACCATCAGCCAAGTATGTGACCCCAGGCCATCTCCTGTGGATCCCACCTGTGTATATTGGGTTTTTCCAAGGAAGGCATGGTAATGAAGTAGTTGACTTGTAACATGGTAACTTGATGCACTTTTCAGTCACATGGAACAAATGAAGCAAACGTTTCTTGTAACGTTTTCTGCCACGAGTCCCTACTTTCCTTCTGTGCATCCCCAGGGAAGACAGGTGCTGGAGGAGAAAGGCTCTTCCTAGTGTCTTCCCAGAGAGCTGTCTATCTGCCTTTGAAATAGAAGCTTTCACCCACTGGGGGTCCTTGAAATGACTCTGCACTGATGGCTTAAGGAACTTGCTAGCCGAGCAGATGGGGGAAACCTCCCAGGATGCTGCAGGTAGATGATAGCAGAGAAGGCAGGGCTGGGCAGCCACAGGTAGGGCTCTTACCTCAAGTTCAGATCCATCCCTTCATCTTCATCAAGGAGCAGAGTCTCAGTCTTAGCAATGAAACTAACAATGCAAAGTCAGAGAGTAGAAACACCTGAAATGTTTTATTGCCTCCTGATAGATGAGGTAATTTCTCTTTGTACTCCATCTCCTGCACATTTACTGAGAAGGAATATTTATTGGTTTCATGAAATGATAGATTTCTTCCAGGCACACATGCTGATTTAGTTTCAAGCATATGGCAGAATTCCTTAAAGACTCTATTTTTCACATACTTAGGAAACAAGATATCTAGATCATTAATTTTGAAGAAACCGCTCTGACAAAATGGGAGATAAATCAGCATGCTGTTACATTCTTACCCTTTCCTGGCAGGGGGCTGTGGTAGCTGAAAATACCAGCTTAAGGGAAGTGTATTTTTCTGTCTTAGTTACTAGGGCATTTTGTAGAGGTTTAATGTGAACATTAACTGACTGTAAATGCTATGGGAACACACGTGGGGAATGCTTAGAAACCACTGCTCCAAACAGGCGAGTGTCTCAGGAGTTCTGAGAACAGCATTGATTATGTCACAGCTCCTGACAAGCCCGAGCTTTTGGTCTTTTCCCTTCTGTATTCCTATTATATGGTTTCAAGTATCTTTTCTACCTGAAAATAAGATATCTAGAACATTAGTTTTGAAGAAATGGCTCTGACAAAATAGGCAATAAATGCTGTTACACTCTTACCCTCTCCTGGTAAGAAAAGCTGTGACAGCTAAAAGAGAGTCAGCTCAAGGGGGTTGCCAAGCTGAGCTGAAGTTTACCTCTTAGGCTCTAGGCTGACCTTGAAATGGCTATCCTCCTGCTGCAGCCCCTGAGTGCCACCACACTACGATAGTGTTAAATTTTAAGTGATTTGCCCAGCTTCCCCTCTGTTTCCCCACTCTCTGTCGCCTGCCACGTGCCTGTGTGATCATGCTGTATTGGTGTTTGTTTTTCTGGCGACGACACTTTGCATAATGCCCTATATTGTCATAAATATCAGGAGTGCCTTCATTTTTAATGCTGGATAATAGTCTATCATATGACTTAAATGCATATTCATGTACTATTAAGAGAAACCTCTTACTCCCATATTACAAAGGCATCCTTCAATATTATAATATACTCTTTGGGACCTTGCAGTTATTTTCCTGCTTAGGAGTTTAAATGCAACATGAGAACCCTTTTGTGTGTGGTATGCAGTAAGGATGTATTATCTTCACATTTTCTCTGTGAGTGCCAAGTCAATGTTTTTGGTACTCTGTACAGAGTTACCCTTTCCCTGTACATCTACAACCCCTCTCTGACACTACAACTTTCATGAGCATATTCTCACACTGACTTGAGGGCTTTTCAATGCTATGTCTTTGATCCACCCCTAAGGCTCTAATATTAGTTTTAAATTACCATCTAAATGAAGTCTTAACATCCTTGGCCTTCTAGTGACTACTCATCTACATGAATGCTGTAGTCAGTGTTTGCTGCTGGTGATGTTCAGTTTTATTGTATTGGAGTTAAGAGAGTGTCTGACTCCGGCACCCATCTAAATGTCATACAGACCCTGATGATAATTTTACTGAGAAGTGGTGTGCCCTAGACCATGGCTTTCTAGAACCTTCCCAGGCAAGTCTTACACTTGGTAAAGTGGCTCCTGTTTGGAAATCTTCCTTCTGGTTTCCAGTGCTACTCTTTGGGTCAGATGTCTACTATTACCAGTGTCCTTCAGCCCATGGTGCTGGTTGGTGTTTGTTGAGAAGATTGGCTTGTGTGCAATTCTGTGAGATACTGTCCTAATTAATGATGTGGAGAGCCTATCTCATTGTGGGGAGTGCTATTTCTGGGTTGATAATACTGGGTGCTATAAGAAAATGGGTTGAGGAAGCCCTGGGGAGCAAGGCAGTAGTCAGTTCCTGCCTTGATTTCCTGCCTTATCCTCCTTCAGTGATAGAAGACTTGAGAGAAGAGATAAGGCCTTTCCACCCCGGGTTGCTTTGGGTCATGGCGTTTTCATCGCAGGAGTAGAGAACCTAAGACCCCATCTGATTTTAACTTCACCGATGTATTATTCTTGATATCCTGCACGTTACTGGATGGTTTCTGTGTGTGGGTAGTGTGTACTTCTATTATTTACTGGGGTTGTGTCCTTCTGACTCTCTGTTTTCACTCAAGGGCCCCTTCAGCAGTGGATTCCTTTAAATCATTTGCTTTTGTGGTTTGTAAACTTGATGCTATCTTTTACCTAAATCTTGTTTGTGTTTAAACATATTAGGATACAGTCACTAGTTATTTTATTGTTTTGGGGGGTAGATTTATGACTTAGTTACTTTTCTATTGTTGTGATAAAATATTACTACAAAGGCAACTTACAAAAGAAAGTATTTAATTGGGCATCTGGTTTCTGAGGGTTAGAGTCCATGATGGTGGATCAAAGGCATGGAAGCAGCCACATCCAGGAGCTCACATCTTATTCTGCAAGTAAGAGGCAGATGTGAGAAACATGGTGGAAATTGGCAGGACCTCCTCCAACAAGGTCACATCTCCTAATCCTTCCCAGTTCCACCAAAGGAGACCAAGTATTCAAATAAGCCTAGTGGGTTGCATCCTCATTCAAACTACCACAGTTTGTTGGACAAAAGGAGCAAAAATAAGACTAAACAGTTAAATTTGCATTTTAAAATCAACAGTGAACCAACATTTTAGTTTAAGTACAGAATATTGAGATGTATGTGGGCTAATTCTTTTTTGTCTTTTTGCAATAGATCTGGCAGTTTGGGGCCTGAATTAGCATAGCATCTGATGTCAGAGCCACAGCTCTGCATGTTGCTTCCTGAGCCATTGTGGTTGTTGGCTAGCTTGCTCAATGCTCATTGTTTATTGTCATTTAGAAATATAGTCTACAGTTATATTTTTATTTATTTATTGTTTGAGACAAGGCCTCAGTACATAGCTCAGGCTCATCTTGAACTTACTTTTATCCTGTCTGAGTTGCTTGAGTTCTGCAGGGATTATATATGTGCACTACCATGGCCGTATGGAGCTTAATTTAAGTATATTATTTTCAGAGTAATCCCTCTGTTTTTCTCCTTCTGTTCTTGTGATTCTACAGTTATCTTCACCTGTTTTCCCATGCCTCCATTTAGAAGTTGCTCTTACATTAATAGCTTTACACCCTTGGCAAACTGGAGAGACTTGGCAAATTGGAGATACAGTCACTGAAGCAGTGAACACTTTGGCTCAGGACCAATGTGGTCATTCTTTTCTACTTTGTATAACTTAGTTTCATACAGGACTGTGATCATGTTATCATTATGATCCACATATTATTTCTTTTGTTTTTTAAGTCCAGCTATGCTATTTAAACTCTCTTTCCTATTTAAACTCTCTCTCTGATCATTAAAATATTTAAAACAAAGAAAGAATTGTGCAGCATCAATGCCACCTTTATGAAATGTCTTTTTGAATATTTTGACACAATAAGAAATACACCATCAATCTTTAATTCTGGATTTCTGGCACAGATCTCTTAAAATTCTTGCAATTTCCAGGCTAACAGGTATGACAGAGGCATCTTTTGTTATATTTGGTCATAGTTCCATGTTATTGGGATGAATGAATGTTTCGTATGTTAATGATATTATGGATGGCTAAGAGCCCAGAGATAGCTTCAGGATGGGATTTTGTTTCAGAAAGACCCAGGGATGATTAGAGAATTGGGCCTTCCCAATATTGAGAAAGTATAAAGGCTGGAGAATGAGAATTAACCAGAAGCCAGTTATGTAATTAATCATGGGAATACAAATAGGAATTCAGAGAGATTCCAGATTATGTGAATGCATTCCTGTGCTATGAGGTCAGAGCATTCATATCTTAATGGGAAGCTCCCATGTTTAGCACACCTAAGTACTTATTGATTTTGTAACCATCATAATAGACCCATAAGTTAAGTGCTGAGTTCTGTGAGCTGCTGTAGTGAACTATTGCCCTGAAGTTGGAGCAATTCCAGATCCAATCAACTTGTGCAGTGGTGGCATGTGGCGATACTATACTTGGTAGAGCATTCCCCAAACAGGATTTTGTGTCCCTCCAAAATCCCTGTGTTGAAGTCTTAGCCCAAATATCTCACAATGTAGTTGCATTATAGAAAAAAAAATGTTTTAAAGCGACATTTAAAATGAAACAAGGTCATTAGGATAGATTCTTCTCCAATGTGATATTTGTGCTTATAAGAAGATATTAGGACAATATTGCAATATTGTGTGTAGAGGGGCAGACCATGTGAACACACAGAATAGATGGCTAGCCCTAAGTCAGGAGAAGAAGACTCAGAAAAAGCAAACTGACAGCACTTTCAACTTCTACACCATGGGAAAATGAGGTTTTCTGTTTAAGCCTACCAGTCTACAGTTCTTTATCATGACAGCCTGTGATGGTTTAATGTTCACTGTCAAGTTGACTAGGCTTAGAGCCACCTAGGAGACACTCCTTTGGGTGCCTTTGTGAGAGCTTTTCCAGAGAGGTTCAGCTCAGGAGGGAACACTGCCTGGAACATGGTTAGCTCTATCCTGTGGGCTGAGGTCCAATGAATAAAAATGGGAAAAAGGAAAAGCCCATGGAGTGCCTGCATCTACTGTGGTGACGTAGGCTGTATCAGGTAGGATACCTTTCCTGATCCACCAAGATGTGAGTATGCAGCCTTAAACACCTGTGACAAATCTCCCAGCCATTCTCATTATTATGCCTTCTGCCACAAAGACCTGTCTTCAAACTGTGAACTGAAAGAAACTTCTACTTAAAGAAGGTTCTGGCCAAGTATTTAGCCACAGCAATAAGAAAGGTAAGTAATAGTTCTAGCAAACTAAAGCCATACTGTAAGATTCAGAGAGCCGAGCCTTACGTCCAGGATGTAGACCCACTCACAAAGACACGGAGACGGAGATCGATGCAATCAGCAAGAGGTTTTTAATAATCCAGTATACTGGGATCATCCCACATTCAGGCAAAGGTGACCCCGAGGAACAAAAGCGCACACTTTTTATACCTTTCCAGAACATAGGTTTACAGCATAAATTGGTTATTTCTCATTGGGGAGCTCATTGTTCTTTGTTTCCATTGACCTTTGTACCCCAGGTGAGGAGGAGATACCTGTTGCATGTAGAAGGGGTGGGGGAGATCCACCCCCTACTGGGGACATTTCCTGAAACTGGGCATTACTCCCTGCAATTAGGGCATCTCCTGGGGGTGGATGTTTGTTCAGTAAACCCTTCTGAAGCTGTTTTTAGGCTTAATGGACATTCTTGGCTCCTTGGTATTTTTATGAGGTGTCCCTGTTTGATCAATTCTTACATTCCCCCTCTTTCTTGGAAATATCTCAATCTTGAGATTATGCGTTATACTGCTGTATTTCATCCTGGTTCACTTCCTAATATCACTGCCTCAACATCATAATCCATACTGTACTGAAATGCTATCTAATGAAGGCAACCAAGCGATTTAAAATGCACGGGCCAAAAGTAAGTAATAATAGGAGTATAACCAGTGGTCCTACAAGTGTAGAGACCAAAGTTGTGAACCAAGGGGAAGAAGTAAACCAGGTTCCAAACCAGCTCTTGCCTTAAGCTCTTTCTTAGTTCAGTACACAGACCTCCTTCTTTAAGGCATAGTAGGTCTAATCCTCTTCTATTCTGAAGGACCACCTCTGAGAAGGAGGTCAGGGATTCATGGAGGTCAGTCAAAGTCTTTTCTATTTTCTCTATATCTAAATCAATGGCAGCTCTCAGCTCTCCATACGCCTTATGTTGTAAGGCCATAGCAGATGATCCCGTGGCTGCCCCTGCAGCTCCTAAACCCAACCCCCAAATAATTTTAAATTACTAGTGGGAATTATAAAGAATGAATCCACCCACAAACTTCATTTCTTGCCGGGCCTTCCCAGCTGTCCCACCACCAGGGGACTGTAACACTTGGGCCAGGGGGCGGGGGTAGTTTCGGGGCTAGGGAGCCCATGCTAGCCAGAACTGGGGTGCTGAGGGCCTGTGCCAAGCAGCTCATCCCCGCAGCCATGCTGCAGCAGGACTACACCTCCAAGCTGCAGAGCACACAGCCCATTCTCCACCCAAGCCCAGTGACAGCTGCGGCCCCAGCCTTCAGGAGTGCCTGCCTTAGTCTAAAGTCCAAGAACATAGAACAAGATACTAAGAAACACAGAGAAAAACAATTACTACACAGACAGCTCGACCTTGCCAGGTCCATGAACACAGAGAAAGACAATTCACACACAGTTCGCCTCTTCCATGGGCCCAGTTACAGACACCAGGTATTCCTGCACACACAGATAATGAAGGCTAGATCACAGAGTTGCTCGGCCATGCTAGCCATGCCGAGATGAACTATCTGACCCCTGATGTGTGCAGGAGTACACATCAGGAGCCAGATAAACCAGGTTAGACAGACAGAACTCGGTAGCGGCCTCCTTGACGCCACCCCCAGATGGAGTCGAACCCTTTCGGATTCTACTTTCCAGACAGAGTCTTGCCTCACAAGACTACCTGCAAGAAACGGCAAACCGAAACCAAATTTCCTTGTAGTCACACAGAATAAAGGTACAGATTCAAAAAAGTCAGACAGACATTTAAACAGACAAATGAAAACAACCGTGGTACCTCCGATCTCCAGTCACTGGTCCTGCTAGGAGGAGGACTTTTCCGCCCCATGCACCATGATGGGAGATTCGGAGAGCTGACTGCTTCAGAAGGGTTTACTGAACAAACATCCGTCCCCAAGAGATGCCCTAATTGTGGGAAGTAATGCCCGGTTCCAGGAAATGTCCCCAGGAGGGGGTGGATCTCCTCCCACCTCTCCTATGTCCAACAGGTATCTCCTCCTCACCTGGGGTACGAAGGGCAATGGAAACAAAGAAAAATGAGCTCCACCAACGAGAGATAACCAACTCATGCTGTAAACCTATGTTCTGGAAAGGTATAAAAAGTGTGTTCCTTTGTTCCTCGGGGTTACCTTTGCCTGAATGTGGGATGACCCCAGTATACTAGATTATTAAAATCCTCTTGCTAGTTGCATCGATCTCCATCTCTGTGTCTTTGTGAGTAGGCCATCCACACCGAATCTAACAATACAACTTCAGTCTGAGCCAGCTGTCTCGAGCCAAAGCTAGCTACCACTGCTCATAAGTGAACAGATTACATATATCAACAGAGGCAGCCACAGGCTGTTAATTGATTTTTCTTAGGGTGACTACAATTTGGTAATTGTGCATTGGTCACAGGCATCGTTTCCAGAGATGTTTTTCTTCTGCGTGAACAGTCTAAGCTCCAGGTGTGTGGGCTCCCAGGTAGTGATGGTCATAAGTAAGTTTCTATTGCTGTGATAAACACCATGACCACAAGCAACTTAAGGAGAAATGAGTTTATTTGGCTTAGATATCCTAGGTCACAGTCCATTGAGGGAAGTCAGGGCAGAAGATCAAGACAGGAATTTGGAGATAGCTTTCTTACGTAACACAGGACTACAGCAGTGATTTAACTCAGGAACTGGCTTATATCCTGGTGCTGGTGTAGCCATCTTTCATAAATGTTCTGGCCTCATGGTTTGGTTTCGGCTTTCTGGACAGGCTGATCTAGGTGCCTGAGCTCCTGAAAAAGCATGGGACGTATCAGGAAATGTATTTCTTAAGGCATCAAGCTGTAAAGGAAGGCACTTCTGGTCTCTGCATGTACAGGCACAAATAAGCGCAGCTTCATACTACCCCTGCCCTCACCCCACACTCACTCACTCAAAGAAAAGTGTATGTGGGTTCAAAAGTAAACAGGCCAAGTTAACTCTGTCTTATACTTTGGACATAATATTTCTCAAATGATCAACCTGTCTGCAGGTAGAAGAGAGCAGTATCAGTCTCAGGCAACAAAAAGTCAAGTAGATGCTAAAAGAAGGCCAGCCTTTCACCTTTGTTAGTACATCTACGGGCTCTGGTAAAGAGTCAGTTGTTTTTAGCAAAAGTGACTTCAGGTTTCTATAAGGAAACTTAGGCAATTGCTCTGTAACCCAATTATCAGGGGTTCTGGGGTCAGGGAAGCCAATAATAGATTTCTCAGTTATGTGACTTCAAATGTCAGCTATATGTAAGAACTGAGTAAGCCAAGCTGAAAGGAGCTATTACATTTTTCTGCTCAGTAACAATCTCTCTTGGTCCTATTTGTCGCTGGTGTGGCCCTATTGACCAATACTTGCCTTAGTTTAGGTAACCCATACACGAGGGGATCCTGGTGTTTCCAACACTAGTGCTTTTATGGCAATGGTGCTAACATCCCCTCTCCACTCCCATCCTAAGATTCTCACATTGTATTGAATCCTCACAATTATTTATAAGGAAAAACATTCCACAGCACGCTTGACAAGTAAGCTTTTTTTTTTTTTTTTTTTTTTTTTTTGGTGGTGTAAAACTTTAATCTCAGCACTCAGAAGGCAGAGGCAGGCACATCTGTTTGAGTTTGGGACCAGGATAGCCCAAGACTACATAAAGAGATCCTGTCTCAAAACCCCAAACCAACTAAACAAACAAAACCAAAACCAACACAAAACAAACAAACAGAAAAAAGAATTAGAACTCTAGAAAACATTTAGGTTCAAACAAGACAAGCAATGCTAAGGCACCCTACCAAAGCCTCTAGCGTCTCCTCCTGCTGGGCTTCCATTTTCCTGCCAGGCTACAAGTGCGACAAGTAAGCTTTTAAGTTGATGGCTGTAGTCATCTGAGGATATTCTAAGGTGGCATTTGGTGCTGCCATTTGGTGACTGGGGAACATTTTTATTTTCCACATTTGCATCTTCTTTATAATATAGCTTATTTCATTTTTAACGAAAGTATAGTTACACCATTACCTCCTCTTCTTCTCAATACCCAGCCCATCCCATTCCACCTCTCTTTCAAATTGGTGGTCTCTTGTTCTTTTTATTATTGTTTAACACACACACACACACACACACACACACACACACACACACACACACACCATGCTAGAGGATTGTTCCTGTTTAATCCACCTGAGTCATTTCCTCTATCGTTCCCTGTGCTTCCTGAGCTGAGAATAAAAGAGCTCAGTGGGAAACAGTTATAAAGACCAGATCAGACCAATGTGATAGAGTGCAAAGGGATACTCACTGTACCCTGACTTTATTTTGTCCTCACCCAGACTATGTTGAGGTTAGACATCTTTGTATAGTCAATCATTCCAGATATAGAGTCATCTTACTAAAGAGCTGGCTTGTACACAGGCTTCTATCACAGATTAAATATTAGCACAGGTTCCCTAATCTTTATTAAGACCACATTGTCACATGGCAGAGGGTGGGTGGCATGGAAATAACATGGAGAGGAAAGAGAGAAGAGCCTCAAAGCTTATTGATCATATTTGTGTTCTGGAAGCTACGGTTTGCTCTTAGAGGTCTGTTTGAAGTTCCTCTGCTCTGCCTGCACCCCAATCTCCACTATGCCTGCAGAGACTATGGTAGAAAACTGAATCTTATAATTTCCCCAGAGAGATGGAGATAAGTCCTTGGAAACTTGGCTCTGGCTCACAGATGCTGGAACTCCAGTGTGTGTTAATGGAGAAGATGGGTTCTGTTTTCAGGATAAAGATACAAAATTCAGAGTTTTCCTACCTGCAAAGCAGTTGTAGGTCTTGATTTGAGAATTCTATCTGACCCAAGGTAGTGGAAGACACGTGGACAATCCAAGGATTTAAACTCACAGGTCCTGTCTTTACTATGATTTGGTTTTTGATCCTTGTTCAGCAGGGGACAGTTTATCAGAGTTCAGCTCCTGTCTCAGCTCAGCTCTGGCTTGGATCTCTGAAGCTTGAACAAATTTCTCATTGGAACTTTATTTCTTCCTTGCCTAGTGAGTGTACACACAGCCACAATTAATGTCAGAAAGCACAGATTTAGGATCTTCTATTTTTTTCTCATTTATCTATTATGTAAAATGTCTGCCCCTCCCAAATTGTGTCATCTAAAGCATATCATTTTAAAATTAGTTACATTTGTGTGTGTGTGTGTGTGTGTGTGTGTGTGTGTGCACGCGCACGCGCGCGCGCGCCTGTGCATGTTGGGGAAATCAGTTCTCTCCTACTGTGTGAGTCTTGACATACTTTATAGGTTTGTCAGCACCATGGGCTTGGTCATTGTTCTAGATAATTTTATACCAACTTGACATAAGTTAATGTCATCTGAGAGGAGGGAACCTCACCTGATAAAATACCTATATGGGATCAAGTTGTAGGCAGGTCAGTAATTAAAAAGATGCCATTTAGACCATGGTGGGTGGTGGTGTTCCTGGGCTGGTGGTCCTGGGCTCTATAAGAAAGCAGGCTGAGCATACCGTGAGGAGCAAGCCAGTAAGCAACACTCCTCCATGGCCTCTGCATCAGCTCCTGCCTCCAAGTTCCCGCCCTGCTTGAGATCCTGTCCAGACTTCTTCAATGATGAGTAGTGATGTGGAAGTCTAAATCAAATAAACTCCTTTCTCCACGACTTGCTTTTAGTTGTGATGTTTTATTGAAGCAATAGAAACCCTAACTAAGACAGTCATCAGTTAAAAAACAAAACAAAACAAAAAATATGGTGGAGTGACTGAGTCCATGTTTCTCAAAATTGTTACAGGTGAGAGAGATGAACAGGCAAATAGAAAATGGCACTGGAATGTGCCCATGCATAGCAATAATCCAGATGTCACTGCAGGGAATTTTCTTTACATTTTTCTGCAAGGCCATGGATCCTGAGATTTGGTCAGAGAATAGGGTTCATATAGAGGTCAGGACAAAAGTGACTCCATCTAAGCTGAATGTTAATCATTTAACTCAAGCTAAAGTCAAAAATGTCAGACATGTACCCAAGGCTGAAGGCACTGGGTCTGGTATAAAGTCCTGTGTACCATTCTTCTGATTTGGTTGTCTTTTTCACACTGAGAAATTATGAGAAGAAAACTGGGTAGGACTAGTCAGGTGCACAACTGGGATTTTGACTCAGATGGCTTCAGTCAGGTCAGACTGAATGCATGCATATTTGAACTCTACCAAAGTAATTCTATAGTTTTGAATATGGAAATAAAAATGAGTATAAATGCTTCTTTTATGCATGATATAGTCTTAAAGATTTATTTTACTTTTAGGTGTATATGTAAGTGTGTGTATGAGCTGGTGTGTGTCTGTGTCCAAGGAAGCCAGAGACACTGGATTTCCCTTGAGAACTGAATTCTGGTTCTCTAGAAGAAGAGCGACCACTCTTAACCACTGAGCCATCTCTCTAGCCCCTCTTGATGGCTATGACTAATGATGATCTTCCATATTCCTAGGAAATTTTTTTAAAGGACCATTTTAACTCTGTCTCTTGATGTGTATGTCTCTTTCTCTGTCTCTCTCTCCAAGACAGGATCTCTCTATGTAGTCCAAGCTGGCCACATACTTCTGCCTCAGTCTCACAAGTTTTGAGATTATAAGTACGACTCACCATGCCCACCAATAATCATACATTCCTGTCAAGGGAAGTCCTTGATTGTCTTTCAATAATCTGGATAGATTCAGATTGGGAAATGAGATTTTCCTCAGAATTCTAAGGTCTTAGTGAGCCAGTTTTTATTCCAAAGGATTGTTCTAGATTTTCGTCAGTCATCTTTCCAGTTTTAAGGAACTGAATAAGATCATGAGTCTTGAACCAGAAGCAAAAATTCTTAGGGTTCTTTTTCCCCCCTACAGAATAGAGCATTCAAACAGTAAGAGGAAAATGCATTCTGACAAGTCATGTATTCCAGGCTTTGTGTATAGCCTCCAGTGATCTGAGCCACTTAGCTGGACATTCTCCACATTGTAGGACACAATAATTAGTTATACTTAAAGGGAGCTGGGGCTTCAGCTGAGCCCACAGGCACCTCATACGCTGTGTTAATTCCAAGTTTCCATTTGCTCCTGTGATGGAGTGTCCTTCTGGCTCAATGGACACTGCTCAATGTCGCTTATAGAAAAAGCAGTGTCCACTATTTCTAATTATGCTGTGGGATACACTGGCTTCTTTTCAGATTATATAAATCTTTAGTCTTTTACACTTCCATCACGAAGCTTAGTGGAGCCACCGAGTCTTGTATTACCCCCATGAAGTCACCTTTCCCTAGTTCTGAAGGCATTTATTTCATGCATGCTTTCAAGAAGAAAATGAAAATTTCAAAGTGTGAGTTTTAGTTATAGATACAAGGGTGATAGGCACCAACTTCAGCTGTGGTGAATATAATCAGTAGGTTCATTTCAGCTTTAGAGCATTCAAATGGAGTAGAGATGTTCATTTGGGTAAAATTATTATGTGTCAGAAATGAAGAGCCAGATGTTGGTCATATCAATATAATTACTTTTTTAAACTCATTGAGTCTTTCAAGATAGGAGAGTCAATTAGTGAATAATAAGTTACATTCAAAAAGTAACTCTTCCCACAGTTTATTATTCAAACATTAGAAAATGTATTTTTGAACAGTGAATACATTCTTAGCTTAAAAATAAGATATTTGATTAGAAAAAAGTTAAAATTAAAAACTGCCAGGTACAGTGATATGTTCCTGTATCTAGCTATCAGAGAGGGTGAGAAAGTATGGTCACTTGAACCCAGGGGATTGGACCGGCTTGAACAACATAGTGAGACTGTGTCTTTTACAAAAGAGAATGGTTAACTTTTCAAATTTTTGAGTAACATGCAGTGTTCCAACTTGAAACTTGCCATCAAAACAGGATGGCATATTTCACATAGAAATGATTTAATTTTGCACACAGCTGAGTTTGAACCTCTTGATGTCTTAAGTAACGTAAAATTAATAATAATCCCAGAGGAGTCTTCTTTCTCCTCCTGCTTCTCCTCCTCCTCTTCCTCCTCTTCCTCCTTCTTCTCTTTCTCCTC
This sequence comes from Mastomys coucha, assembly GCF_008632895.1. Lineage (NCBI taxonomy): Eukaryota > Metazoa > Chordata > Mammalia > Rodentia > Muridae > Mastomys > Mastomys coucha. Next base: position 27,466,472 of record NW_022196896.1, on the reverse strand, counting down.
CTTCTCCTCCTCTTTTTCCTCCTTCTTCTCTTTCTCCTCCTCTTCCTCTTCCTCCTCCTTCTTCTCCTCCTCTTCCTCCTTCTTCTCTTTCTCCTCCTTCTCCTCCTCTTTCCTCCTTCTTCTCTTTCTCCTCCTTCTCCTCCTCTTCCTCCTCCTCCTTCTCCTCCTCTTCCTCCTCCTCCTCCTCCTCCTCCTCCTCCTCTTCTTCTTCTTCTTCTTCTTCTTCTTCTTCTTCTTCTTCTTCTTCTTCTTCTTCTTCCTCCTCCCTCTCCTCTTCCTCCTCCCCTTCCTCTCCCTCCTCTCCCTCCTCCTCTTTCTCTTCCTCCTCCTCTTCCTCCTCCTTCTCCTCTTCATGCTGACTTTAAAAAAATCAAAATCAGGTGTTGTCTTCAGCAGCACTTATGCTCAAATTGAAACAATACAGGGAAGATGAACATGACCCCAGCACAAGGATGACATGAACTCCATGAAACATTTCATATTTTAAAAATAAAAAAAATAATAAATCAAAGTTAATTTCTTTTTAAGACAATGGTGATAGATATCCTCTAGCAGAAATTTTCACTTTAATATTGAGAGTGGGGCAGAAAGATGATGAAATCAAAGAGTGAGCATGGGAAAGGATAAGTGGCTTTTCTTTGCAATAGTTGGATTGGTATTGGGTAAAAACCAGCATCCATACGGCTAAGATATGTGATGATAAGATTAAGCATGCCACAGGTGAAGGGGTGAACAGAATGAATGAACAAGAACTACTTTCTGAGGATCCAAATCCAGGGTTTTAGAATCACAGGTGTTCACCTATGGTGTCCCACTAATGTGCCTTTCCTTCTTGAGCGTAAGTGTTAAGCTGGGCTGCTCAAAGGCCGCTCCATATTTGCCTCTCACAGGTGTTCACCGATGGTGTCCCAATAATGTGCCTTTACTTCTTGAGCGTAAGTGTTAAGCTGGGCTGCTCAAAGGCAGCTCCATATTTGCCTCTCAAGGGTTGTTTCTCAATGGAAATAGTTTCTGATGATAGTTGGGAGAAACGTTGTACAAGAAAAGAACTTGTCAACAGGCAAGTGATGTTTGTGTGTCTTTATGTTGTAAACATGTCCTTAGGATCCATGAACATCAAGGCACATGCCCCATGAAATAAGAATCTATCTGACAAGCAGTGCCACACTGTGTTCATTCTCCTAAAGAACAAAGTTCACTTGGATAAGATAAGTTGGCCTTGCAAGGATTAGGGGAGAAAGGTTGGTTCTTTCTCCCTTGGGGGGCTTTACAATCCTGATTCACACACAGGTGCAAGATCGGATTCGGGGAAGCTGCAAAGTGACATTTTCCCAAAGCCTCTGAAACCCTGTTCACTGAACCCACACAGTCTCAGTTTCAGGGGAACTTGCTGACACTTGACTCATTACAAGGTTGATTTCTTCTGTTGAAGTAACCCCATTTAAGAAAGGAAACCTTAAGGGGACAAGCATAATTTCCTGTTATAATTCATGCAAAATATTACCTACCTCTTTATAGACATACCATTTGCACTTACGTTTACCTTTTTGCTCTTTTAATCAACTCCAAAGTCAGTGAAGGGAAGCAGAGCTTGCTTTTGGCAGATGGAAGTCTCCGAGGGGTGACCCGCGGAAGCATTCGGGTTTGGAGTAACTGGTACTCAGAGTCGCACCTTCCAAGTTCAAAGGTGTCTAAGTGCCAGCCTGGTGAAGAGGGCTTCCCCCAGCACAGAGTTTCAGCATTGAAGCTGAAAGTCTGGGAACCCAAAGGCTCTGGGCCAGCATCGACTAATGCAATGCGAAGGAGCAAAAGAGACCTGTTTGGAAAGAAAACAGAGAAGTACATGTCAGGAGGGCTATAAAGAAACTAAAAGCCTCACTCTAGCAAGAGGTCAGTGGCATCCATGTTAAGTTTCCAAAAAAGTATGTTTCAAAAGTCCTGAAGGGCTTTTCATATGCCTTTATTTTACTGAATTTGTCTAGTACCTATTTTAATAACTTAAACTTTCTTTGTATTTAATTTTGAATCTCTTGATGAACAAAATCTTAGTGTATCATCGCCTGTGGTATCTTATTTTCATGGATGTACCCTGGAATGACTAAACTGAAGTTTTTGATATACTCATTAGCTCATTTTGTCATTGAGACCTTTTCAAATCTACGCCTTAAACAGTTTGCAAGGCCGTAATGTAACTGCAGTCACTATGCTGTGCAGCACGCCAGACAGTTTCCTTCTCGTATCTGATGTAACTTTTTTTTTGTATCTGAGATCTTTTGACTGACATCTCTTCAGTCTCCCTACACTCCATTTCTTTCTGTTTCTGTGAGCCTGGTTAGTCACAGCAGATGTAGGTGAGATCACTCGACGTTTGCCTTTCAGTGCTTGGATTGTTTTGCTTGGTGACTCTACTACTTATGTATGTTGTTAAAACTGGCAGCTTCCTATTTGAAAGGCTGAATGATATTCCATTATATAGTTAGGCCACACTGTCTATATATCTTCATCAGCACATGGAAACCCCATTTGATTCCATGTCTCGGATGTATCCAGGGGCAAGACCGCTGGATTACTTGGTAGTTTTAGATATAGGCCTTTGAGAGTGTAGGGTGGTAGGTCCCACATCCGGTCCACCACAGGGCATGGCTGCTTGGGGAGGCAGGAAGAGGGAAGTTTGACCACACCCATGCTGTCCCCGGTATTGGGCAGCAGGGAAGCCCTGGGACATGCTCTGGTGTGGGAAAGCACAGTCTGTGTTTAGGGCAGTCGGAGCTGTCTTGGGGGTCCTGGGGCCTACGAAGAGGCCGGGACCATCTGGTTCTCAGGCTCTCGGATATCCAGGCACTGATGGAGCCACCAAAGGCTGAGAACAGAATGGGGGCCGTAGGCTAGATCTAGTCTGTGGTCAGGGGAAAGGAGAGAGCTCTGGCTGGTCCCAAGGTGAGAGTGCTTGGCTTGACAGCAGTAGACTTGACAGCTCCCCAGGGTGGATTCTGACGAAAAGAGACAGTCCATAGTTTTAAGGCACTTACTGTAATGGCAGAAAGCAGAAGCACCACTGCTCAGGGTGGGCCCAAGAATAAATACTTTTTGCAGAGAGGAATGTCTGGGAAGGAAAGCTTATTGGTTAAGCCCTCCAGCCCTCTAGCATTAGAATGGAGATCTGTCTTGAACCTGAGGACCTGAGGTCACGTCTCTTCTTCAGCTAAATGTGGGGGGCTTGGGGCATTGCCCTTACATGACTCATGGCCACAGATCTATAAGGCGCTGTGGCTAGTGACAGAGCCTGGTGCTTGGGAGCAGGCGAAGCTCCAACCGTCCCTTCGGGGTCTCCAGGGCTTCTAGCCTTAGTTCAACCCGGGACCAGGCTACCTGTCACGTGGGAGAGTCCCATGTGGGAGAACTGAATTTTTTACTTTTGAAGAAACATTCCACTGCCTTCCACATGGCCCTACTTTCCGCCATACTCACCAACAGTTTTGATTGTTTTACAGTGAAAATTGAACCCAGGATCTCATACATGCTAGGCAAGCATTCTACTTCAAAGTGACATTCCCAGCTTCTCACCTTTATATATATGTATTACTTTTTAATAGCAGTTTTCTGGTAGGTGCGAATTGATGGCTCATTGTGATTTTAATTTGTGTTTCCCTGATGATTAGCAATGTGGATCATTTTTTCCCCCATGTTCCTGCTGGCCACTTGTATGTCTTCTTTTGAGAAATGTCTGTTCAGGTCTGAGTTTCCTGAATTTCAATGAACAAGTTAAAGCTTGCAGCTAAGTGATTTGTCTCATCTGTTCACTCATTAATTCATTAAAAATATTGAGTGCCTGCTCTATGCCAAACACTGTCAGGAGAAATATATCCAAGGATGAAGCAGAGGCTCTCTTTTTGTGAGATTTATATTTAAAAGGACAATATTGGCTCTTATTGAGCACTTGCCTCATGCAAGGCAGCTCCTCTGTGTTCTCATCTGCTGCCCACAGCTCTCTCTAGTCCCCTGTGTGTCCTACTTTCTACATAGAGAATTAGAATTCCAGAGAGGACCTTGTCCAAGGCACAACAACAGATGCAAAAATCCTGAATCAGAATTCCCAGTGAGTCTCTATGTCATGATGGGGGAAGGGCAGTTCCAGTCCCTGAAGCAAAACCCCAGACATAGGGAAAGCTAAGGGATACCTGCCTGTGCAGAGCACATCTCGCAGCCTTCGTGTGGGTTCTCCGATCTGCTCGTGTCAAATGGGAAGACACCGTGCTATCTAATAGGAGCTCTTATGTCCTAGTCGGTTTGTATTGTTCACTTGACATAATATAGAGCCATCTGGGAAGAGGCAACGTCAACTGATGACTTTTCCGGATCACATTGTCCTGGACTGTCTCTGTTGATGCTTGATGGGGAACGGCCCATCCCACTGAAGGCGCTGCCATCCCAAGGCGGCTGGGCCTGAGCCAGGGAGCCTGCTAGTGAGCATCTTTCTTGTGGTTCTCGTTGGATTCCTGCTCTGCAGAACAGTAAGCCCATCTGCCTTCAGGCTCTTGCTCAGCTTCTGCCTTGACTGTTCTCAGTGATGACCTATGATCTGGAACTGAAAGATATAAAACCTTTTGTAATTTTTTGGTTTTTTTGGGGGGGTATATTTTGGGAGTGCAGTGGTTTCAAGACAAGGTTTCTCTATGTATCCCTGGCTGTCCTGAAATACAGTCTTTAGACCCGTCTGCCTCAAACTCAGAGATCCATTTGCCACTGTCTCCTGAATGCTGGGAGTAAAGATGTGCACCACCACTACCCAGCTACCTTTCTAAGTGGCTTTTTGGTCACAGTGTTTCATCACAGTCTGAAAAGTAAACTATGGAACACTTTCTCTAGGACCTAAGAATCTCTCTGTTGATGTGAATCTTTGAGGTCAATCTTGACAGCCAAGAGATGATGAGTGAGAAAGGAGAAAGCAGCAGCAACAGAAGGAGCAATGATGGCTGAGAAGCTGCAGCAGCAACAGGAGGAGCAATGATGGCTGAGAAGCTGCAGCAGCAACAGGAGGAGCAATGATGGCTGAGAAGCTGCAGCAGCAACAGGAGGAGCAATGATGGCTGAGAAGCTGCAGCAGCAACAGGAGGAGCAATGATGGCTGAGAAGCTGCAGCAGCAACAGGAGGAGCAATGATGGCTGAGAAGCTGCAGCAGCAACAGGAGGAGCAATGATGGCTGAGGAGAAGCTGCAGCAGCAAAAGGAGGAGCAATGATGGCTGAGAAGCTGCAGCAGCAACAGGAGGAGCAATGATGGCTGAGAAGCTGCAGCAGCAACAGGAGGAGCAATGATGGCTGAGAAGCTGCAGCAGCAACAGGAGGAGCAATGATGGCTGAAAATTTTAGGATGACTTGCTGGCCCCCAACACACTCCCCTGTTGCCAATTTCTGTTTTTGTTTGTTCTTGTTGTTGTTGTCTGTTGTTTTTGTTGAGCGATCACACAGAATTTAAAGAGCCAGATCTGCCCTGTATGGCTGTGTGTTCTTGGGTCTGACTAACCTCTCTGAGGTTAATATCAATAATGTAATTTATGTAACAATAACAATATCATATCTTTTAGTGTTGTTAATAGGATCTTCTAATGCCATTGAAAGAAACAGAGATAACACTAAGAAAAGTCTCTGGCACACAGAATTATTGAAGACTAAAGCGTATTTATTTTATTTATAAGGCAATACTCTATTATTTAAATGAGCATTAGTATAGTGTCTAAGCTACAGCGTTTTCACTGTACTTTCTCTGTTGCCTGTGTATCTGATCAAGCTTTGTGTTTGAGTTGAGAGTATGAGGTCTTTGGCTTAGTCTGTGTCCTAACTGGTTTGTGTTGCTACAACTGCTTTGAGTTCAGTCCTACAGACTAGCGACACATAACAGAACTTTATTCCTAGAGGCTGGGAATTCCTCGATAGAGATGGCCGCAGATGTGGTCGATGGTGAAGGGCTGTTTCCTGGTTTATAAAATGACTACTTTTGCCTGTGTCCTCATGTGGTGCGAAGGGCAAATATATGAAATCCCTCTGTAGCAGGTTAGTGATCCAGTTGGTGAGGATCTCAGAATCAGAAGCTAGTCATCTCCCCAAAGCCCTACCTCTTCCTGCCATCCCATGAAGGTGTTAAAATAAAACCTATGAAGTGGTGGATGCATCTAAGATATAGCTGAGTGAGAGAGAACCTGCTACACCCCTAGTGTCAGCCTTTGTGTGTGCTCTGCCCTAGACGATTTGACCAAACATCAAAGGAATAAATATCGCAGCAACAAGCTGGCCATGCAATTGTCTCCTCAGGACAAGCAGGGTCCCTTGGGTAAACTTGATATTTACTTAGACTTTATTTTGACATTTTTCACTGAAACTAGCCATGTCTTTAATGATCCACTTAATGTCTGGATTTTCTTCACATTTAGTCTTAGTTTCCTAGATCAAAGGAGATCTAAATGTATAGAGATCACATAAAATAAAAACAATCTAGTAGAAGGTAAAACTGCTAATATATTTTATATTATGTGTAAAGAACATCCCTGCTAATGTCTTTTAAAAACCATTATGTACTAATCAAATGAAGAATTTCTTGATATCTAGAGCTCTGCATACAAGGACTTTCTGAACTTTTATGAAGAAATCACATAGAAGGGAATTGTATACAGTTCTCTCTAATAAATGAAAGATAATAGGGAATATTAGTTTAGCTGCTAGACAAGCTAAATGAGAGCCAGGACATCTATATTCCAGTAGGCTAAATGAGGATTGGAAGTGGGCGAGTATGGTAGTTTGAGTGAGGCTGTCCCTCTAGGCTCATGCATATGAACACTCTGTCTCCAGCTGCTGATGAGGTGAGGAAAGCTTAGGAGGCTTGGTCTAGCTGGAGGAAGTTCATCATTGGGAATGGGCTTTGAGAGATTTTAAGGCCTCACCCTACTCCCAGCTTCTCTGTCTGCCTGGAGCTTGAGCTTGAGATATGAGCTCTCAGTTTTCATTTCTTGCCACCATGTCTGCAGCCAAGCCATGATTTCTGCCATGATGAGTCTTATCTCTCTAGAACTATAAGCCCACACAAACCCATTCTTCTATAGGCTGCTGTGGTCATGGTGTTTTATTACAGCAACAGAAAGCTAGGTAATACAGTAGCCATGTCTGGACTTAGTTGATTGTATGGGATACAAGCTAGCTATAAGGAGTTGTACATGTAGGATAGGGTATGAACAAGGGATGGATTAATTTTCTCTCCCTCTGCTGTTAGTCATTTTCCATCAACTGTCTGTTTCTCAATCCTTAGCGAAGTCTCAAGAAGTGGTCTTTGCTTTCTGTAATGTTGTTACTTTAAAGTCCAGGTCAGTCTTGTCTAGTTTATGTACTTAACTTTAGACTCTCTACTTTCTCTCCAAATCAGTCCTTTTGTGGTCCTGCTTCTTCTCTGCCTCTTCCTTAGGCATACTCCTCATCCTCTATTTGCCGAGGTCTCCTGGAATCTGACCTATTATCTGGACACAGGGATTGCTCAGTTCAAGGAAACCTGTGTACCCTCATCATATCCACCTCTGTTTGCCACCTGCCTGCCATCTTGATGCACAAGGCTAATGTCTACTCATAGACAATGGACCCTGCCTCTTCTCTGTACATACACTGTGGGTTAGTTTTCTTGTGGACTCTCCCTCATGCATGGTCTAGTCTCTCTGTTCCCTGCTCCCCAAAGAGAGGACTGTATGATTAGAAAGGAAGAATTAGAGCTGTGAATCCTGTCCTTGGGTATAAGTGGTCTTTATTTCTGTCCCCATCTTACTTCAGAATGGATAAGAGAAGGAAGTGACTTAAGAATGGGGATCTAAATTGGACAATTTCATAGGAAGCCATGGATAGGGTAACTACCTTAAAAAGTGAGGGGAGGGTGTTGTGGGCTGCCCTGGTGCTGTGTGTATTCTGATGTTAATCCTCCTTCCTCAGGAGGGGCAGCCCCGAGGAAGAGTAGTGTACTCAGGGGACTTCATGTGAACTTTCTCTCCATTCTGACTGGTCAAATAAAGGCTAGAGCTTGTGATTGGGCAGTAGAAGGGAAAGGTGGGGCTGGAGGTTTTAGAGAGGGGGGAGAAGAGAGGGAAGGAGAGAGGAAGAAGATGGAGGAGGAGGAGGTGGAAGGGGATGGAGCAGAACCACATGGCTGGGAGAAGCTACAAGAGGCAAGGGATCTCAGAGTTTCAGAATAGAGTAGGGTAGTGGTCTATCTGCCCAATCTAGGCATGCAGCTCAGAGATATTGTAACTGAGTTGTGTTTTTGCACAGGCTTGTTGGAGATTTACTGCAACAGGAGGGTATTGATACCAGTTTGTATTTGTTTTTGGACTCAGCCTCCCTCCTGAGGCCTTCACAGTATCTCATTGCCATTCCCTGGAACAGCCTCACTCCAGAATCTCAGGATTCACTGAATATCAGGGCACACTGGGCCAGGAGCAGGAGTCTGCTTAGGGTAAGGTGTGGAGAACAAGGACGTGTGGCATCTGTCCTCGGCTTGCTGGCTAATGTGCACATAGTGGTTTGAGGACAGCACCTGGCCTGATTAGCACTTGCTTCATTCTACAGTTCCTGCTGGAGTGGGTCAGCTTGGCAGAGGAGTCCTGTGTCTGTGTGTAAGTCACTGTGCATAATTACTCCAAAGGAAAAGGTGAATTGTCCCTGCCAGGCCCATCTGCACAGGCAGAGCTTGTACATGTCTGTTATCTGAGTCTAGGCAGGCAAAGGCCAATCACGTTGGAGCCTTTCTTTCATTGGATGTGGCAACAGGGGGGAAGGCAGCTTCTCTGCCACCCCACATGCAATGAGAAGAGGCATGGTGATTTAGAAATAAGACCTTCCCATCAGTGGCAAGTCACACAACTATTTACTGCCTCTACTCGCCTGGTA
>NW_022196896.1:27432770-27455047 GCF_008632895.1 Mastomys coucha | reverse complement strand
CCAAGTCTCCTTTTCCTTAGGCTTCCCTCTGGGACTGAGAAATCTGACCCTCAAACAGCTTGGCCCAGAGAGTGAACCTGTCCAAGCACAGCAGTGACACTGTTCCTGGCCCACACCTTGGCTTTTTGTGAAATCTTATCTCTCTGTCCAGCCTCCACACCTGCTCTGATCTTTTAACAGCTCCCTTGGGCCAACCTCCAGCTGGGCTTCATTTAGGAAAACAAGAAGGAAGACAGGTGTCTCCATAGATATGACAGTAGGGTTCACTTTGTTAATATCATTTAAATAATGAAGAATGGTGGCTAAGGTTACTTCCCTAGGTCATCCGGCTACTGCAGGAAATTAATTCAAAGAACTGGGCCTGTTCTAAGTACCAGGTCAGCTGAGCCCACACCTGCACCCCACCATCCATGCCTCCCCAGTGCTCATGGGTGAAGGGACAGAGGTCAATTCACAGGATGGACACAGAGAGCTATGTCTAAATGGTAGGATAAACAATTTGTCCAGAGAATCCAGGAACACTTTAATTTTGTACCCAGCCCATCAGTTCTTCATATACCTATTAATTCAGAGATTTGCTGGAGAAAAACCAATTCCAGAATTTTGGGCCAAATTTGAAGCTAACTTTACTAAATATTAAGCCCTGACCAAGAGATAGACTTTGGTCAAGGTTAGTCCCTAAAATTTCTCTTCACCTTTGCCTCCCCATCTCTGTTCTTTATTCCTTCTCTCTTTTGTTCCTTCCTTCTATTTATCTGTCATAAAAGGGTGTAGTGGGGCACAGAGAAAGTCCTGAGTCATTATGTTCTGGGTGAATATGCTGTTGACTATGGCATGGTCATGTCAAGGACCAAAAGCATCAGACTCATGGGAAAATGGGTGGCAAACCCTTTCCCTGGCCTATGTGTTGGCATGAGAGTGTGTGCAGAAAATGCCCACCACAACTATCCTCCCACATCCCCTACCAGCTATTTACGGCCCAGAGACTATTCCTTCACAGAGCCCACTCCTACAGAGATTAGATAAACCCATCTTTTTGTCCAATACATGTATTGTAAACATATTGAGCTTCCGAGCACTGTGATTTTCTGTATCAGAGACTCCTGATCTCAGCTTTTCTGTGTCTCTCTGCTTGTCTTCTGTTCATTCTCTGGAGCTGTGCTGGGTTTGGCCAGGTGTTCTACCAGAAAGGATACACGTGGAGTTCAGGAGCTCAGTGTTTTGGTATTCAGGGAGAGATCTGAGGTGAGAGTAGCTTCAGGACTCTGTACTTTGTTTCGCTTGGCAAATGTACCTCACTCCTGTCCTTGAGTAGGTGAGATTTCACTGCTTGTCAATGCAAGTGACAGGTAGAGAGGTCAATAAAAAGAGCTCTCAGTTTTGCCTGCAGCCAATTCAGTCTATCAATTGGTATAATGCTGCCTACAATTATATCGTATTGTGGGCAGTTTCTCAAGTTTTTACATGCTCTTTAAGAATAATCTGTCAATCAAAGATATCATAACTTGTTTAATTAGTCTGCTATTGAGGCCATTTATGTAGTTTCTAATTTTTCTTATTCTGATGCATTTTTTGGAGGCATGGTCCACACCAGCATTATTTCTGTGTAGTAGACTCCCACATGCTCAGAAGGAAGACTTTGGTTAAAAGCTACATGTGTTCTAATGGACTGGATATATTTTACAGATTGTTTTTCTTAGAAGAAGCAAATTAACTCACAGTCTTTTGCTACCAGCAGGGTATGTGTCCATCTACAGAGTCCTCAGAATTTTATCATTCTATTTCGATAGTTGAAAAAATACTAATTTTTGTTTCAATTTTTCCCATTTTTTTGAGATTGTGTTTATAGCATTACTGCCTCCTCTTTCTTCCCTCCAAACCCTTCCGTATACATCTCCTTGACATATATCAAATTCATGGCCTATCTTTTTATTAAGCTTTATTACATGTGTGTATGTGTGTGAACATACGTATTCCCAAATATAACCTGGTCAGTCTGAACAGTGTTATTCATATGTATGTGTCCAGAAATGACCATTTGGCTTTGTGTAACTAGTTGGTGTACTCTTCCCTGGGCAAGGCGATTTTTCCTGCTCTCAGTATTCTTTAGCAGCCTGTAGATCTTTGTGTAGGGTAGAGGCCTTACAGCCTTTCCCTTTTCTAACAGCCAATTCACATTTTTTAAAATTTTTTTTTAACACTCCAGATTTTATCCCACCTCCAGTCCACCCTCTACTGTTCCACACCTCCTGCATCTCCACGAGGATGTCCCCATCCCCTACACCCTACCCCACCAGACCTTTCTAGTCCCTGGGGCCCCCAGTCTCTTGAGGATTTGTTGTACCTTCTCTGACTGAACCCAGATCCTGCAGTCCTCTGCTGTATATGTGTTGGGGGCCTCATATTAGCTGGTATATGCTCCCTGGTTTTGGTCCAGTGTCTGAGAGATCTCAGGGGTCCCGGTTAGTTGAGACTGCTGGTCACTCTCCTCCTCAGCTTCTTCCAGCTTTTCCCTAATTCAACCACAGGGGTCAGCAGCTTCTGTCCATTGGCTGGGTGCAAATATCTGCATCTGACTCTTTCAGCTGCTTGTTGGGTCTTTTGGAGGGCAGTCATGATAGGTCCCTTTTGTGAGTGCTCCATAGCCTCAGTAATAGTGTCAGACCTTGGGACCTTCCCTTGAGCTGGATCCCACTTTGAGCCTGTCGCTGGACCTCCTTTTCCTCAGACTCTTCTCCAATTTTGTCCCTGCAGTTCTTTCAGATAGGAACAATTCTGGGTCAGAGGTTTTGACTCTGGGATGGCAACCCCATCTCTCACTTGATGCCCCATCTTCCTGCTGGAGGTGGGCTCTACAAGTTCCCTCTACCCACTGTAGGGGCTTTTATCTAAGGCTCTTCCCTTTGAGTCTTAAGAATCTCTCATCTCTCCCACGTCTCTGGTACATTCTGGAGCCCCCCCACTCCCTCCAGAGGTTGCCTGTTTCCATTATTTTGGTTGTTGCTCTTTATTGTGGGTTTCTTTTCTTGTGTCTTTTTTCTTTTCTATATTTACTTTTTTATATTTATGCTTATTGAAAATATCGGTTGGATACTCCCACAAGTTCTGCGCCACCACTGCCACAGCACATCTTGCAAGCAAGACAGATTGTAGGAGGAGGTTTTGTGTCTGGGTTTGTGTCCAGGTTTCTCCTTCTCTGGCCTGCAGAGTACTTTTTCCTGCCAAGGGTAGTAGCTCACTCCATGCAGGTACCAACTTTACCTCAACACATTCAATGTGCTGTACGGATGTTGTCCTCAGCAATGAAGTCCCACTTTTAGTTTCCAGAGAGTGACTTTCTGTCTTAGCATCAGCCTAGTTTGTTTAGGGATCCACACAGGACCCCCTCGGCCAACAGCTCAGCCCAAGCAACCCAGTCCCATCATTGGAAGGAAGTCTTGACTACAAAAGATGGTCAGTCAGACTTCATATCCACACTAGGAATTCTCACTAGGGTTACCCTCAATAGATTGCTGAAAGTTTCCACTGCACTGGGCCCCCCCAATACTCCCTAATTCCAGTGGTCTGATCTCCCCCTGTCTCTCTCTCCATCCATCTCTCCCACCACCTGTCCCCAACAACCCTAAGTCCACCTGCAAATTTTATTCTATTTCCCCTTCTCAGGGAGGTCCATAGGTTCAGTTCTCTTTACCTAATAACCTCTCTGGGTCTCTGGGTCTCTGGGTTGTAGCTCGATGATTACTTACTTAACAGCTAGAGCCCACTTAAAAGTGAAGACATACTATATTTATTTTTAGGGATCTGGGTTACTGTGGGACAAGAGGACTGTGCCATCAGACCTGGTAAGGTTGAAGCAGGTTTGAAAACCCCAGGAATTCCCAGAATTCAGAACAGTCCTGTAACACATAACCATGACATCCCATTGAGAGGGCCATGACAACTGGTCATGTAGCATAAAATCCCAGACTCCTGCATGCTAATGAGGTATCTAGATAGGCCCCAAGTGTTTAGCCAAAGAGCTTCTATTCCTGGGCAAGGTATTTAATCTCTGGTTCATCCTGAGTAAGACTTAAACATTATCCCCTCTCCCATAAATAAAGCAGTTTGGACAAGCAAAGACAAGCAAAGGCCCGCTGCTGGAGGAGGTCTTTGTCATAAAGAACTGTGCCTAAATCTCCCAGAGAAGGCCTCTTTTCCAACCCTTCTGTTCTTTCGACACTCATTCAAAGCCAAACTGGATTCTGCCCCATACAGGGCTCCATCATCCCCTTCCTACCTGACCCATAGGGAAAGCAGGCCTGAGGACCACAGTTCTCAACTCCTCAAGATTCCCAGCAGCATGTGGGTACACAAGAGATTGAGAACCACAGCATCTGTCCCAGAGTTTGTCGTTTCTCACTGAAAGGAAACATGGGTTGGGACCCCCTATCTCCGATTGCATTCTGCAATGTCCCAGCATGCCAGCAGTGAGGCAGAAACACAGCTCGACAGGTTACCTCACTCAGGGTGATTATTTCTAGTTCTGTCCATTTGTCTGCAAATTTCATAATGTCAGCAGCTGAGTAATACTCAGTTGTATAAATGTACCACATTTCTTTATCCATTCTTCTGTTAGGGGACATCTATGTTGTTTCCAGTTTCTGGCTATTAGGAATAAAGCTGTAATGAACAAGTAGCCTTGTGGTAGGATGGAGCATCCTTTGGGTATATGTCCAAGAATGGTACAGCTGCATCTTGAGGAAGATCAATTCCCAACTTTCTGAGGAACTGCCATATTGATCTCCATAGTGGCTGTACAGTTTGTACATTCACCAGCAATGGATGAGTGTTTTCCTTATTCCACATCCTTGCCAGCATGAACCGTCACTTGTGTTATTGATCTTAGACATTCTGACAGGTGTAAGATAGAATCTCAAAGAAGTTTTGATTTGTATTTCCCTGATGGTTAATGATGTAGAACATTTCTTAAAATGTTTTTCTTATTTCTTGAGTTCTTCCTATAGTTTGGATATTAGTCCTCTATTAGATGTGCAGTTATTACAACTCTTTTCTCAATCTGTAAGCTGCCTCCTTGTCCAATGATGGTGTTCTTGCCTTACAGAAGATCTTCAGCTTCATGATGTCCCTTTTACTAATTGTTGATCTTAGTGCCTGTACAACCAGTGTTCTGTTCAGAAAGTTGTCTCATGTCTCAATGTATTCAAGGTTGTTCCTCACTTTCTCTTTTAACTTTAACATAATACAGTGTGTTTGGATTTATGTTGAAGTCTTTGAACCACTTGGATTTGAATTCTGTACAGGGTGATATAGATCTATTTGTATTCTTCTACATATAGACAATTCAGTTTGACCATTACCATTTGTTGAAGGTGCTGTCTTTTTTTTCTAGTGTGTATTTCTGGCTTACTTATCCAGTATTTATCAAGATTTTCAATCAGATTCTATTGATTAACCTGTCTGGTTTTTTGCCAATACCATGTGTGTTTTATTACTATTACTGTAGTACAGCTTGAAATCAGGGATGGTGAGATGTCCAGTAGTTCTTTTATTGTTCAAGATTGTTTTAGCTAATTTTGTTTTGTTTTTTCCATATGAAGTTAGCAATTATTCTTTCAAGGTCTAGAAAGAGTTGTCTTTGAATTTTGATGGAGATAGTGTTGAATTCGTAGATGGCTTTTGTTCCCATGGCTATTTTTACTGTGTCAAGCCTACCAATCTAGGAGCATGGGAGATCTTTCTGTCTTCTGATATCTTCTTCGGTTTCTTTCATCAAATTCTTGAAGTTTTTGTCATACAAGCCTTTCACAAGTTGGTTAGAATTAACCTAAGATATTTTATATTATTTGAAGCTATTGTGAAAGGTGTTGTTTGCCTGATTTTTTTTCAGTCCCTTTGTTTTTTGTGTGTTGGACGCCTATTGATTTTTTGTTGTTGTTTGTGAAGGTTTCCTCTGCATTTCCTGTATACATTCCTAAATTGTTTATTTCCTGAATTCCCTCTGCTTGTTTTTTCTTTATTTCTTCTACTTCCATTTTCATGTCTTGAACAGTTTTATTTGTTTTCTTCAAATGTTTGTTTTTTTCTTGGATTTCTTTAAGGCCTTTATTCATTTCCTCCAATTGTTTGTTTTCCTGGCTTTCTTTGGGGGATTTGTTTATTTCCTTTTTAAGGATCTCTATCATCTTCACATGGTTTTAAATCTTTTTCTTGGTTTTCAGCTATGTTGGAAACTTCAGGGCCTGCTGTGATAGGATAGACAAGTCATAGTGAAGACATACTGCTCTGGCTATCACTGTTCATGTGGGGTGGCTAGGCATCTGGGTTTGGGGTAAGGTGGGGCGTCTAGGCACCTGGGTTTGGAGTGAGTAAGGTAGAGTTGCTGATTTTCTGGGTTTGTCTTTGTTGAGTGGGTGTTTTGTTCCTTGTTTTCAGTTTCTCCTCTGGATTTTTCAGAGAGGATGTTGGCTGTTTCTTGCTTGTTTTACTGACCTATTCAGCTGGTGTCTTCAAGGGGAATGCTTGCTGGTGCTGTGGCTGGGGAAAGGAGAGGCCAGAGGAAAATGGTCTCTTGCAGCACTAGGGGTGACCCTTAGAATTGGGTCTTGAACACAGAGATGAGAAGGTCCATGGGCAGCCTTCCTGGTTATCTGCCAGGCATGGCCTGTGGTTGAGCAGGGGTTGTCTGCCTGAGTTTGGGCCTGGGACAGAGAGATGAAGCAGAGAGGGAAGGTCCGGGTGGGATGGTCTGTGGGATCGGCAGAGGGTGTGGAGGGGAGGGCTTGAAGCTGCAGTGATATTCAATTCCAGCACTAGGGGCAACCCTGAGAATTGTGCTTAGGGTAAAAGAGTGCTTGTGCCTTTTTTTCTGTCACCTTCTTGCACGTTCCTTGACGTTAATTTGGAGTTGTGCCTCCAGCTTCCAAAAATGAATACTTGACTCATTCTTTTTAAGAACCCACCTAATACGGTTTGTCCTCACTGTTTGTAATCTCCCTGTTTCATCTATTATCTATCTATCTATCTATCTATCTATCTATCTATCTATCTATCTATCTTCTGTCCCTCTGTCCATCCGTCTGTCTGCCTGCCCGCCCACCTGTCTGCCACCCATCCAACCATCCATCTATCCATCCATCCATCCATCCATCCATCCATCTATTTATCTATCTATCTAACTATCTAACTATCTATCTACCATCTATTTAAGTTTTTCAAGACAGGGTTTCCCATGTACCTCTTGCTGTCTTAGAACTCACTCTGTAGACCATGCTGACCTCAAACTCAGAGACCTACCTGCTCTGCCTTCCAAGTGTTGGGATTAAAGGCATGTTTAGTTTTAATTGCTTGTGTGATGAATTGGGAAATATTTATTGGAATATGGGCTATTTATCAGTGGCTTTATCACTAAAAAAATCACCTCCCCATTTCCAGTAGCCATTAACAGTACCTCCTGGATGGCACAGGGGACTGTAACCCTGAACTCATTTCATGGTACTTGTAAAAGATAAGGCCTGTTAACATTTCATCCTACATGGATGACAGACTCATGAGACTCCACCCTTCACTGAAGAACCATGAAGAAAAAAACAAATGCTATCAGCACATAGACTACTTCAGTCTTTTAGAGAGAGGGGACAAGTGTCAATAGCAGATTATTTCTGTAGCTGGACTTTTGTGGGGGACAAATCTACCTGCAAGTCATGAGAGATTTCTTGACTCTCAGGAGGATGGATTTCTGGACATTGGTATGTGTAACTATCTTGCTATGAATGCTTTATGGTGTGGGAAAAATTTAATTCATATATTTTCCTTTCATTCCACCATCAGTATATATTTAATTTACCCTTAAAACCAAAGACTTGCTGAGACATGAGCTCCTAAAGTTGATGTTTCCAGTATATCAGATGATTGGGATTAGGCCCTGACATCATGAATTTTTTCCTAAGATCAAAATACATTATGTATATGTATAAGAATGTTATGATGAAACCCAATACTATATGTATACAACACATGCTAACAAAACCCACAAAAAGATTATAGGTCTTCATATTCATAATTTGCCATTTTTATTTTAGATTCTAGGTCATGGACTTGTAAAATCTGTTAAGCAACATGGTGCATGGAACATGTCAGTCTCTACTCTAAACTGTCCCTGCTTAGAGAATCAAAAGAAGATTTTTCAGTAACTTTGAGATATTTTTATTCCATAAAGAGAGTGTTTGCAGGTTGTGTCTCGTTCATGATCATCTGTCTAGGCCCTCCTGAAGGGTCATGATTATGAAGACATCTTTAATGAAGCTGCATGTAGTTTGGCTTAAGAAAAATAACCCCAAATTGGCCTTACTCTAATGAGTCATACGCTTTTCAAATCTAAACACCATCTTTGGCTTAATAGTATGTGGCACAAGTTTCTTTCACATATATTATATACTATTGCTTTGAGAAAAGACTAGCTAACATGTTTTCAGTTTTAAAACTTTTTATTGATTCTTTGTGAATTTCACATCATGCACTCCAATCCCACTCATCTCCCACCCTCTCACACCCAACCTCCACCCTTGCAATCTCCCATCCAAAAGGAAAAACACATGTTGTGGATGCTGCCGTATGTCACAGTGTACCAAAGTGTACTTCCTTTGTCTACCCTTCTTTGCTTACAAATGTTCATTGTGGTGAATCATTGGTTTGGTTCAAAGCCTATGGCTTCTGCTACACTGTCAATACTGGAACCTCACTGGGACTCCTCTTGCATATCCTGTTGTTGCCCTGTGTTATGGAGATCCTGTAGTTTTGGATATGTAGGACTGGCCCCTTGCCCCCAACAGTTCATCAATGGGGTAGATGTTGGGGTGGGTCAACTCAAAGCCCGGGACCTGGGCCTGAGAGGCATCTGAGTTGGTTATGCCACCAGCTCTCCCACACTCACACCCTCAGGGCTGGCTCACTTGCAACTCTGTTACCAGAGCCGGCTCCATTGTTCCTGGGTAATGCTCTGCTCTCCAGAGTATTACAGCTGGTAAGGGGTGGGATCAGCTCTCCCAGAATGCCTAGGGGAGTGGTGCAGCCAGCTCGTCATAGCCATCAGACATCAATATGGCCCTGGGCAGCAGCCCAGAACAGGTACATCAACCTGGCCTTTGGTGGTAAATGGACCTCCACCGCTACAGGGCCATGAACCCAGACCCTGCCCTCAGTGGTAGAACAGGCTAGGACCTCACCTTGGCCTACTCACATCAGGCTGTTGCCCTCAAGTCTCCAGCTTTGCCTCTCCTCACTCTGCATTCATTCTTCTGCTTCCTTTTCTTCCACCTTTCCACCACTTAACTTGTTCACCTTAGTGATGCTTGGGGCCTCTGGGTGTCTGGGGTCGCCTCAGAAGTGGTCTCAGGAGTGCAATGCCCAACTCATGCAGTGTGGCACCAGGCAGGGGCCATCTCGGGCATGGTCTGCAAGCCCAGGCCTGCACAGAGGGACTGATGGTTGTCCCAGGGCTCAATCCCTGTTTAGAGTCCATGGTGCTAGACTTTAATAGTCTTGGGCTCACTCCCAACATCCCCAGGTTGGGGTTGTTTTGTTTAGGGCTCCCTCCCACCCAGGCCGAATGGTCCTTGGCAGGAGTCCCATATTTCCCTTTTTTTAACATAGTAAAATACAGCAAACTTTATCACCAAGTTAATTTTTGAAATCGAAGTGACCTATGCCATTCCCTCTGTAGTGTAACTGATTCTGTTATTTCTCTCCAGAACTTTACACCATCCCATACTGAATGGAACCTGTGACACAGTGACTTTCTCTAGCTCCTCACTATAGATCCACTCTGCTTTCTTTTTATTGAGACAGGTTCTCACTATGCAGCTCTGGTTAACCTGCAGATTATGCTGTTCTTGAACTCACAGAGATCCACCTGCCTCTGGCTTCTGAGTGCTGAGATCCGTTCTATTTTCTATCTCTACGAATCAGTCTACTAGGCACTTTACATATGCGAAGACATACAATATATTAAAATACTATTTCAAAGCTAAGGACTCACATGGTATGAAACCACCAGAACCAGCTCTGTTCTGACATTGTTATTGACTGTGGTTTTTATGCATTCTGCTGATTAGATTTGAGAGGTGGTTTTAGCGAAGGAGGCAATTTTAGAAAATTTCAAATCAAATAAATCACTGCAGCCTTCTCATGTCACACAGAGCTTCTAAGTGGATTAAAGAAAGCAAGTTTCACTACCAGGGCTACTTATCTACTTACACACTGTTGTTATTGATTTCCTAATTGGAAATGTAAGTTTCTAAAGGCCTGCAGGGTCTGACATCACGTGGCTGTGGGTGATGCTCTGATGCAGAGTCGGTGACTTCCTTGCTGTATAGCACGTTCTTCCCCCCCCCCCCCCGAACCATCATCAAAATGCATTTGATTGATCCTAACACAGGCCTTCCAAACTGACCAAAACAGATTACTGCTGCACTATTTGATTTAAACAGAACGCATGTTGTGGGGCTAACTCCAATAAATGCATTAGCAGTGACGTGCTCATTTACTGTCACCGTGCTAATTGAGCGGAGAAACATTTCCTTTGCTGTTTGTGCTACACTTTGCAGCAGACACATATTGATAAAACATCTCTCGTAGTTCTCTCACCCGTTAAGTTGATGGTAGGCAGGTCTTCAAGGCCTATAAATTTGATGCTTATTCTACAAAGCCCCACAGTTAAGGTCTTGATGTTTAAGATTTTACGAGCTTTAAATATGTCTTAACTCCAGACCATAAATACTTAAATTATATGTGACTTGTATAAATTTGGAAAAGGTGGCAAAAATTATTTAGAAGCTTCCAGTTCTCTGTCTTCTGAGTAAATAAGCTTTGGGAATAGGAATTTTCCTGTTTGATGGCGAAGTTGGATGTGGTTTGCTTATCTTAGGGCACAGGCCGTAAGACCATTAAGATTTCTACCCGTGTCCTAAGGAGGTCATAGAACATTGAGTGTATTCTATCAGATTAAAGGGAAGAAGGCTGGGTGACTTAACTAGAGAAAGAGGAGCAACAAAGTGTAGGAAGATAAAAAAATCTGAGCCTGATGAGGCAAAGGGATAATCTAGGCTACAATGCTCCGGTTACAAATCAACAAGTCTACGTAGATCTGCAACTGAGAACTCAAACGTGAGCACCATACACTGCTCACTCCAGAGTCACTGGGTATACTTGATTGTATGTCCCCTTTCTACATCAGCAGAGCCTGGTTCTGCATTGCTGTTTAGTGCATACGTGTTTGTGGTTGTTAGCATTAATGGTGATGATGATCTGGGTAATAAATCATCACAAAAGTCAGAAAAGAAGGCAGGTCAAGACAAAAGGGAGGGATGGGTCAAGGCCAGGGAAGAGTGAGAACAGATGCTGGGAGGAGCAGGAAATGCTCAGGACCTTTACCGTTTTAAGTTGGGAATATATCTCACTTTAACTTCAAAACCCTTAATTCACCATGAACTAAATAGGGACTATGGAGAAAGATTTTTCAGAACTTGTTTGATAAGTCAAATGCATAAAAATGCCTCAGCATTTAGGGCGTCAAGACATAGCATTCAACAGTGCTACCTGTGGATTCCAAAGCACTGAATGCTTTATATCTCAATATCACAGCCATCCCATTTGTAGTAATTACAAAGCACACCATAAACCCTACAAAGAGAAGAAACTGTGTTACTCACACAGCTGAGCAAGAGTGTGTGACCTGGACACCTTGAGTCAAACTTGAGCCAGAAGGCAACAAAGGCAGCACAAGGGAGAAAGGGGACCACAAGGCAAGGCAATCTGTGCACAGCCAGAGGGGACAGGCCTCGCCCCGTGTCCCAGAAGCCCACCCCAGCCTCCAGCAAGACTCTTGTTATTTATTTCCTTTCTTATTCAGGACAATTGAACAACTTTCACTTGGACTGCTTATTGACCTTGATAAGCAAATTCCAAACTACCTATGAGTTCCTGTGGGATAAGGAGACACTGGTGAATTTGTGTATCATTAAGACAACTTGAGTAGTGGATTGATTGCATGACTAGTATTCTCATTCCCATAGGTTCTTACTCAGCACAACTGGAAGTGGTGTGTGGGGGGAAGGTAATGTCTAATTGTAGTTTCATTTTATACATTATAAGGACAATGCAGATAGTAATGCATAGGGCAAGTGCAAAACCTTTTCTCTAACTCTCTGGTCCCTTTGGTATAGAAAGTTTACAATCTCCTATGTCTGCAAAATGACATACTGGAGATTATGGCAAGGCCTAGCAAGAATGTCACAGCCGAATTATACAGTTGTCTAGTCACAGCATACACTATGAACCACTCAGCAAATGAGTCAATACACTAGCTGTTGAAAAGAAAAGACCACCCAGAATATCACTAGCACATGACTTACAAGTGAAATACAATTCAATTATGTTGGCATATGCCTATAATTTCAATACCTGGGAGGCTGAGACAGGAAGATGGTTGTGAGTTCAAGGATAGATTGGGCCACATCACAAGGTGGAGAGCAGTCTGCACTGTATAGTGAGGCCCTGTCTCCAATAAGAAGGAAGAGGGGAGAGAGCAGGAAAATAAAGAATCATTGTTAGATTGCTAGGAAATAGAGCTGTCTATCTGGGAAAGACAGATAGCAAGTGGCAATGTCCCTTCCTGTCACTCTTCACAGGGTACATAGTACACTCCTTGTAAACTATTTCAGCACATCAATATAAACTCAGAAAATATAGCCTTTCAGTAACTCCTAAACCTCATGATAGCCTTAGATATTCCTATAGAAGTAGGAATATCTATAATGATCATTGCCTGGCAGGGATATAATTAATTACAAGGCACTTGGCTCAAAGTGCACAATTAAAACAAACAAACATACAAACAAACAAAAGACAAAGATCTACATTTTTTTTCCCCAGTACTGGAGATGGGACCCATAGCCTCATGACTGTGCCATGAGCTCTCCTACTGAACCAAATCCCTGCCTATCAAAGAATGAGCTGATACACACCGGATGTTGCTCATGTGCCCTGCGCAGACAGAGATTCCAACTTAGCACTGTGGAGTCATCATGGCATTCAGTCAAGTCTGGCTTCGCTTTGTGGACGGATGCATTTGGCTCTCTCTAGAGTACTGAGTGCCTTGATTAATTCCATGTGTACTCAGGGTGAACAGTTGGTACTGAGCAGGGTTGTGCCTACGTGTCAGGCTGCCTGGCTACAGCTGTTGGCAGAGTACTGTGTGCAGAGTGTGCTCCGACCCAGCTCTCCCAGCTGAAGTAGAGAGTTTGCTGCACCATCCTGGATCTCCACCTTGCATGTCCCCAGGGCCCAGCTGTTGCAGAACTCCAGGCTTCCTCCTTTACACAGACAGTCCCTCTGTCTCCAATGCACAAGTCTCCTTTCAGCTTTCTCCAAGTTTTCTCTCAATCTCAATGTCACTTCTTTCTCTGCCCTCTTCCTCATTTCAAGGACAGCCCCTTCTTGGTGTCTTTCATTGTATTCATGTGCTATTGATATGTCTATCATTCTACTTACTCCCATCCTTTTATGAACAAAGGTATTAATGGCCAAAGACTTAGAGGGGATGCTGGAGGCAGCTCAACTTCATTAACAATGGCAATAGGGTAGGAACATCAGAAAGTATGTTTGACTTGATATGCATCCATCCATTACATGATGGAGCAAGCACAGTCCATATAAAGAGGCAGCACTCTTTGCTCTCTCTCCCTTTCTCTCTGTCTCTAGCAGAGCCTGCCAAGGTGTTCCTCTTTTGTCATACACCCGCAGAGCAAGCATTTCAGTCCTGCCAGGGCTCTCTTATTGTGTTCTCTTACTTCCAGCCATTGCCTGAGGATGCTGGGCTGAGACTGTAGGGTTCAGGGAACCTTCCTTTCACTAAGTGGAGGATGTAAGAAGATGGGCTCTCCCTGGCTCAGGCCAAACATACTGACCCAGGGTCTAAGTCCTGTGTTTGAAACTGAGTCATTTATCCTTTTATTTGCTGTTATTTGCACTTGATAAGAGTCTGCTTCACTCCAGGAAGTGCCAAATGAGGGAAAGATGGCAGTGCTGGGAAATTCCTGGTCAGTGTGAACGAAACACAAAAATTTGCAAATATCAACAAAAACAATTACTCCCCTTCTCTTCCTCTTCTTCTCTTCTCTCCTCTCCTCTCCTCTCCTCTCCTCTCTTCTCCTCTCCTCTCTTCTCCTCTCCTCTCCTCTCCTCTCCTCTCCTCTCCTCTTCTCTTCTCTTCTCTTTTCTCCTCTTCCCTTCCCCTTCTCTTCTCTTCTCTTCTCCATCCTTTCTCTTCTCTTCCCTTCTTTTCTCTTCCCTTCCCTTCCCTTTCCTCCTCTCCTCTCATCTCCAATTCTCTTCTCTTCTCCTGATCCTCCTCTTCCACTCCTCCTCTTCTTCCTCCTTCTTCAAAGAGGATTTTAGTACATTACCTAAGTCAACCATGAAGTAGCAGTCACTTTGCTTCAGCTGGCTGAGATTATAAAGCACACTACCATACTCAGTGAGGAGCTTTAAAAAATACAAATTCCCAGGCTTTCCTAATATCCCAGGTCTCAGATACAACTGGAGTAAGTACTATACAGGATGCTTTGCTCAATCCTCAGAATCAAAACAACAAAAGATCCTACACCCTCTTGAAGTTGAATTCCCTAGGTCTATGTAGTTATAGATCAACCTTGATATCACAAAAGCCAGTCTATTATACTTTGCCAGTCCCAATGACTACAGCTCTGTGAGTTGAGTCAGAGTTTCTATAACACATGTGCTCAGACACAGTTTTCCAGAGATGGCTAAATGATCCTGTCCACAAGGCTAGACCTTATCCAGCCTTGTTTATAGACCTTTCTGTGTCTTACAAATACTATGTTTGGTTCTGAGAGTCCTGATGTGAAAGACTAAGTGCCAGTCCCCCAGAACCCAATCAAGCCAAGTATCCCCTAGAGAGGAATTGCAGAAAGAGGATATAGTCCTCTCACAGTGTCCACAGAACCTGGAGCTCCGTGACTCCCACAGATATTCTAATCCATGTGTTCAAGTTGCTGATAAAAAGGGGTGTTGTGCTTACACACAATCCAATACTTGAAGTCATCTCTAGAGTACTTAGAGTATAGGATAAATGTGAGTACTGTATAAACTGCGGTTATATACAACTTCTTAGGGAATAGTGACATGAAAAATAAATGACAGATACAATATTTTCCAGTGTTTTAGATTTGTAGTTGGTTAGCTTTTTTTGATGTTGAGACAGTGCTGCTGTGATTTAGATCCAGGGGAGTTAAGCGAGTAACTCTGTTCCATATCTCTAAACCCCTTGCATGTAGAGAGATGCAAAGGCTACGGTAGGAGTGTAAGCTGCAGTTTGGAAGGATGCTTGTGCTCCTATTGAGTGTACATTCTGAATTCCTGACCTAAAATGTGACGATAGCCTTAGCTGAGGGAGGAGACTTTGGGAGATGATGGATAAGAGAGTGGAACCTTTCAGCATGGACCCAGTTCTCCAGCGTGAAATTCTAGAATGTTCACTGGGTGTCTTCCTCTATATGGAGGTGGGACCACCTGTGAACCTTCACCAAACATCAAACATCACGTCTGTTTGATGACTTAGCCTTGAGTATCTCAACTTCTAGGGCTGCTAAGAAACATATTTCTTTTGTTGATGAGCCATTGACATTTCTTTATATTTTCACCCACCAAGTGCTCCAAGATCTCTCTCTCTCTCTCTCTCTCTCTCTCTGTCTCTCTCTCTGTCTCTGTCTGTCTGTCTGTCTGTCTCTCTTTACAAATTCCAGTGAATTTAACCACTTAAACATACATTCATCTTTTTGCCTTGAGACAATGCCATGCTGCTGATGTATGTAAATGTCCCGGAAGTCCCTCTTAAATCACAGCATGCCCCACCCACTCCAATGTCTCTGGACCCTTAAATCGGGAGTTATCTCTGGGGGTCATGGAACCCATGCTCCAAGGACACTGTGGGAGGACTATGTCCTCTTTCTGTAATTCCTTTCTGTGGGATAGTTGGCCTGTTTGGGTCCTGGGGGACTGGAGTTAGGTAACACTCTTTCATATCAGGACTTTCAGAACTAAGACATCATTTGCAAGACACAGCAAAGTATATAAGCAAGGCTGGATAAGGTTTAGCCTTTGGGTCAGGTTCATTTAGCCTTCTCTGGGAAACTCTCTGAGCACTTGTGATATGGAAACTCTAACTCAGATCACAGAGCTGTAGTCATAGGTGCCTGGTGTTTTGTGACTGGCTTTTGTGATATCGAGGTAGATTTATAACTGCAAAGACCTAGTAAATTCTACTTTAAGAGGGGGTGGGTTATTTTGCTCTTTTGATGCTGAGGATGGAGCAGGCATTGAGGATTGAACTTATTCCCTGAGCTGAGTAAGGAAATGGAGGACTGCACAGTTCATACTCTTTAGGTAAAGGATTCTCCATTCATCTACATTTTGGCAGAAAGGATTATTGCTTTGTATTTTGAAAGTGTTCAATTGGATGTTTCTTGATGGTCTAAAGGAACAATGATCATGCGTCAAACATTTAGCTTTCTGGCCAAACTTCTTCTTGGTAAGAACTTCTTTTCCAATAGGCAATTGGCACCATATCAACGAAAGCACATGTAATAAGCTTTGATGTCGGTTCCAGAAAGATAAAGATTGGCTTTCCACCATGCTAGCCAAAGCCCAATGTCATGCACAATCTCACCTGAGCACTGGTTTTTCCCTTGACACAGAATGTCCTGTCTCCTAAACTGCATTGGCAGAATGTCATCTCTTCACTCCAGCCTGTTTCCTCTCATGGACATGCCAGTTCCTGATGTCAACTTCAAGAAGCTTCAGGTGTATAGCTGTGGATTGATGTTGATATGCAGGTGAAGGCAGGTGTAATATAAGACTAGAGTTTGTGATTAGACAATGAAATGTGAAGATGGGGCTAAGAGTTTCAGAGAGAGAGGTCAAGGGACAGACAGGGAGAAGGACAGAGAAAGATGGGGAAAGAGGGCTGGATCCATGTAGCTCGAAATAGCTACAGGAAGCTATGAATATCATGGAAGGGATAGAATAATACAGGACAATTATCCAGTCTAGGTAGGCAGCTTGTATCGATATCAATTGGCTCTGAGTTCATTGTGTGGGTGTTTTGTGGATTGAGAATTTACTGATATAAATCTGACTGGTAAATTACAAGCCTCTAGAGTTTCGATTTTGCTGGGTTATGGGGATTTGTGACAGCTAGCCACAGTAAGCAGTTTTCGCAGCAAGCAAACCATGAGTTGGGCGGCTGCCTCATGGGGACCATAGGGCAAGGGAGACCAGGTCACTAGAGCATAGCCAGCGATAATCTGGATTGTTTTTAATATTACACACAACATACAGCAGCAAAAGGTATGTGTTGCTTTAGAAGCCAGCAAGCAGCACCTGCTATAAGGCCTGGAGATGTTGGAGTGGGTAGGGTTTGCTGTGATTTAAGGTGGACTCCCAGGAAATTTACATACATCAGCAGAATGATTCATGTTTTAGTGGTTAAATGTACTGTAATTTGAAAGGAGAGAGAGAGAGAGAGAGAGAGAGAGAGAGAGAGAGAGAGAGAGAGAGAGAGAGAGAGAGAATTGGGATGCTTTATGGGTGAAAAATGACCTGGTTAAGTGGTTCTTGGTTAAATAGTCAACTCAACTGTACAAGATGAATGGCTTATACTTCCCTAGTTTGTCTAATATTTGGGCTACAACCTTCTTGAGCATACAAAGTAAGACTTGGGTTTTACATATTACTTACTTTTAAACACAGGCTCAGTTACTTATTGTCAGAACTGGGACTGGGAAAGGCAGGATAAAAGCAGAGATGGAGTCCACAAAAATGTCAGGAGTTCAGTCTCCAGAAGCCAACATCAAGGTGCAGGTCTAACTTTTACTATTCAGTACAATAATGTATACACAGCTTTTCAGCTAATAAGGGTACAGGTTACAGAATCATGGACCAAGTGGGGCATCAAACTCATTGTTGTGTTGAATCTAATTTGTTTGTCCATGTCCTCTCCACAGGAGGGCCTCAATCGCCCAGGGGGATTTCTGTGGAGACAGAGGAAGTGGCCACCACTCTGGGCTCCTTTGTTCTGTCTCACTCTTTTTGCTAGGAGCCATATCAGATTGCAACTGTGTGTGGCTGGATCAAGTTTCCAAAAATAAACACAGGAGACTGGATGTGGAATTTACTTATTTTGGGGAGGGGTTGTTTGTTTTTGTTCTCCATCCCACTCTTTCTTCTACCAGATTCATTCCCACATCCCCAACAACGTACAACAGTTCAGTTACACAACTGAACTGTGGTTTTAAAAGCTGTTGATTAGTTTTGTCTGACTTTTGGGCTTAGTTTTGTATTTGCAAAAGAAAGTGGATGAGTGTCATGGTTTGAGAATTTGTGTTTTGCAAAGTGGCTCCCAGAGTAATTGTGAGAAATTGCCCAGTTCTTGACTGACTTTTTCTATGGGCTATAATCCATGTTGTCTTGGCATAAAATAGCCTCAACCCAGTGCCTTTTGACTAGCAAAGAGATAAGATTAAGGGCTTGTGTTTCTACACTTCTCTCTCTTGGTAAAAGGAGTGGGAGATGCAGACATAGCTCTGGAGCACACTGCTGCAGACTGGGCAAGGAACGTGGTCTCCCAAGATGTAGCTGGAGTCTCAACCAGTCTTGTCACTGTCCAGTCGAAAGCAGGTCATCTAGTGTCACTGAGCACTAAGTCAGTAAAAGGCTCTTCTCAATATGCTGCTTACTTCAGGCATGGCTCTAAAGGATAAACAAATGAAAACACCCAGTAAGTCATAGCATGTCCCTTCATATTTCAAAGAGTCTGGGCTCCAACATAAGCAGACATCTCAAGGGGAGAAACTGTAATTATCAGAACAATTGAGAAGAAGATTTTCTCTGTATTCTACAAGGAGAAAAATGTGCTGATAGCCGCTATTGTACTCCCTTGGTGCCGTCAGCAATTTCTCTTCAAGTAGTATGAAAATGATCTCTTACTCTTGGAGTTTAAGTATCCCCAAGGACCATGAGTTGGAGGTTTGGTCACTAGCTTGTCACACTATTGGTTCAGCTTTTAGGAAGTGGAGCCTAGAGGAAGGAAGGTAGTCTGCTTGTGGAGTTAACCTTGAAAGACATGTTTGGACACTAACTCCTCTCTCCCAGTTTCTTGTCGATCATGTGATTGCACCACCTAAAGGGTCCACAATTACCCCAAATAGCTCATGGGGGAAAAGTGCTCAAACAGCAGCCTGTGAGAGATGTCACAGGTAAAGGTAACACTGAATTTGATTACTTCTTACCATCCTTATATCACAGTCCCACTTAGATAGCTTTTGATCTCTATTCAAGTCTTGGATACATTCTATTCCATCCCCTGTCTTTCCTTTCCCTGACTACAGAACAGCCAGAATCCAGTTTCTCACAATGCTTTTTCCTGTTTGGTTGTGCCTTCCTTTTATCCTCAATGCTACTATCTGTGCAAAGAATAAAATAGGTTGATATGAACCCAGGGATGGGATGTGATTGGTAGACTTGTGACTACAAAAGTCTCTTGGAAGAGGATGTATTTAAGCTGCGAAGAAACTGATGACCAGGAGTGGCATGGTGGCTTAGACCATGCTGAATAAAAGAGCTGACAGAGTGCTTGCTAAGCTTGCATTGAGCATCACATCAACAGTGTAATGGTGCACATCTATAATTCCAGCACTCAGGAGCAGGATGTAGGAGGAAGGGAAGACCAAGATCATCTTCTGCTACATAGCAAGTCGAGCTACATGAGCACTGTTTCAAAATAGTTTTTAGAAATCATAGTCACTTTTATGCTCCATGCTCATGAGAGAGACTAACCTTATGTTACCTAAACCAAAGAAACTCTAATTATGGTAGAAGATTATAGAGATGTGTTAGAGATGATTGTAGTATTTACCGTTATTATATATTGTTATTTCTCTTGGCTTTAACTTCAATTCAATCAGAAATAGAATACACCTTTATCTGCACATCTAAAAATGACAAATCCTCCTTAAGTAATAGATTTTCCATTTTTATATTTTTACTAAAGATCTTTGATTGCATAAGCTATTTGGCCTTTTCTAGGAATGAGGGCATACTCCTCTTGCCCTTGTCAGGTCTTTCACTGAATATGACAGATGGGGTGATAAACATAAGAAATAAAGTTCCAGCTAGCCAGAACATGTTTCTTTGCCCTGTAAATGGATAAACATGAGTGAGTTAATTCTTACCTGTGTGACCTGTTCTTGGCAGAGTGACTATTTCCCCTGGCATTCTTCTACCTTTGCTCTCTAGGATCAGCTCAAAGTGAAACTGCCTCTTCGTGGAAGCCACACAATGATGGAAGCCAAGCAATCAGGATTGGGATTCACCAGGTGCAAGGACTGACATTATAGAGCTACAGACCTTGGGTAGAATCTTACATAGCAATCTGCTTTTTGTATATAATAATCATCCATTAGGAACCCATCATGTGCCATGCACTGTTTGGACTCCAGGTGTGGTAGTTTGAACAGAAATATGCCTCATAGTCTTGGATATTTGAACACTTGTTCCCCAGTCGGTGGTGCTGGCTAGGAAGGTTATTCACTGGGCTCTCCCAACTCAGCCACATCCCCAGCATTAGATAAGAATGACTGTAAGATGAATTATTTCTAATGTAAATGTAAACAATGAATTCGTCAATGGTTATAGTTCTTTACTTTGCTAGTTCCCAATAACAATAGAGAGAAACCAAGACATTTAAAGCTGAACCTCAATACTTGGGCAGTTTAGTGATCTACTTTAACCCCATATACTAATCTGGCTCCCTTCCAGACCTATCTCCATGATACAGATTTAAAATATATCTCTGCCTTGTCAATAAATGCTGCTCACCCAATGGCTGGGCTGAAGAGCAAATGTGGTGGAAACTTCTAGCCAGGGGAAGAGAGAGAGAGGGAGGAAGAGTTGGAACTGGAGCCACAAGGACAGGGTCTGAGAAGGCATCGTAAGAAGAAACAGCTGAAGCCGAGAGAGCTAGAACAATATTTCAATTCCTCCTCCCTCTCTTTCTTCCCCTGACTGGCAGAAGTTTCTTCTCTATTCTCTCTTCTGCCCAGCCATTGTGTTATCAGCATTTATTATCAAGGCAGAGAGTAGACGTTTACACAAACTTGAGACAAGAGATTCTTGACCTAAGCATTACAATGCTGCATCTGAGTTAAAACAAGATATGAAGGCCGAGAAATCAGCCTTTGAATAACACAAGGATAACATTTGCACAGTGCAAAAGCCATTGTGCCTGCAGATGACTTTATAGGGAAAGCATCTTCAGCCTTAGAAGACAGCAGCTTATATTTTTCATATCCTGTTTAAACAACCGATTAAAAACTACGGATTTCCATCTGAGTTTAGCTTTTCTTCTTCTTGTGACTAAGCATCCTTGTCAACTGTACATAAATTAAATGATAATCATGACTGAGGTACATAGCTAATTTGCGTTTATTGCCTTCTTGTATGTATAACAAATATAAGCCTTCGCAGATAGTTTCATTTTATTTCAAGACCCATAAAATGTGCTCCGATTTATTGTAACTTTATTGTCATCTTGAGTTAATTTACATAGGAAAATTCTGTTCACTGTGATTAAGGAATCCGTCTCAGGACTGAGGATGGAAAGGCCATTAATTAGATCTTTATTGATGGATTGATCGGATGAGAAGACTGCCCTTCATAGGCCTGGGGTGATTTACCACAATGGGAAAGTCTTGATGGCAGCAGCTTCAGGACTGGGTGGCCATTTTAAGTCTACCAACAGTAGATATGGCTAATTATTCTGTCCATAATCCTTAAAGATAGCGTTCAGAAGTGTTTTAAGTGTTTTGACAAATAGCAGGGACTCCACACTAATTTGCTGATGGGCGACATTGTGCCCAGCCCTATGTTTGCCGCTCAGGGGTGAGTAAAGACAGTGGAAGAGGGCCTGTTCTCAGACTCACTCAGGAAAACTCCCTTACTTCGTCATTGTCTGCTTAGATTACATTAAATACACTTCGGCTCCATTTCCCCCACATTGTTACTTTATGGGCTTACTTCTTTCAGGTGAAATTAGCTCTATTTGCCCAAGTCTAAATCTCCTTGATAGTTATTGATAATGCCATTTCTCTACCTTGATGAATCACTTAACCAAGGATGTGCTTAATTCTTGAGACTCTCTCCTCTAG
>NW_022196896.1:27426662-27432760 GCF_008632895.1 Mastomys coucha | reverse complement strand
TCTGGTCTTCTCTCGTAACCACACTCTGGTTAGTGGGCTCATTGCTTTCTGTGCCTGGATGTCTTTACACATGTAACAAATTTAAGATGTTTCATCAAAGTAGAGAAATTGCTATTTCCCCTTTTCATTATGCTGCAATTGATTTTCAAGCTGCAACAATTTATCCTCATTTTGGACATGCATCATAACAAAGGATGTAAACAGTCACTCATTAATTTTAAGTTTGGATGACTCAAAACACATATCTTTTGTCCAGATTAAGTTGCTTGAAATGTGGTATCACTTTTTTTTAATCAATTAACCTCTGCAGTGTCTTCTGTCTTCATAATTAATATCTTTCTATTCCTTCAAGTATAAATAGGCCTGTCAGACATCAGCCTGCAATCATTGGGCAATGCATTAACAGTGCCACTGATGTATGGCTCTGTTCTGTGGTGATGCAATGAATTAATGATATTATCAAAGGTGCCTAATTTGCAATCAGAGGATACCTTTGATCCTGAGAGATCAGAGCCAAAGAAATAATGCCTATAAAATTATTATAGGAAACCAAAGAGTACACATTGGAGTGACCCATGGCTCCAGCCACATATGTAGTAAAGATGGCCTTGTTGGGCATCAGTGGGAGGAGAGGCCCTTAATGCCCCAGTGTAGGAGAATGCTGTAGCATTTTCTCTGTCCAATCATATTAGGTCAGTGACAGGCCTGTGATTGGACAGGAATAGAGAGGTCGAGCTAGGGTTGGAGGAGAAAAAAGGTCAGAAGAGGAGAAGGAGAAGGGTCAGGAGCAGGAGAAGGAAACGTCATCATGGAGAAAGACGATGAGGACGAATCTGACCCCACGAGGTTATACAACCAAGCAAAGGTTTTTACAAAATAGATTAATTGGATTAGAATATTGTCTTTATTATTTGGTTCATTATTATTTATTATTATTATTTATCTTATAAATTGTGTTTTTATTATTATGTAAATCTGATTGAATATTAAGGCCTTAAGAGTCATGTTTTACTTACTGGGTCTTAGGGGCTATTTAGATGAATGGTTGTGGGAGTATTTAAAGAGTTAGCTGCATGTGAGAGAGATGTAGCTTGTTGGGAGGAAATAGCAAAACCCCTCTGGAGCTTAGTATTGAGGACAAACGGTACCCACTCAAAAATGTGGCCCGGCGGGGAAGCGAGTTTGCTGGGTGGATTCATTTTTTATAATTCCCACAACAGGGGAATACCAGGGTAGGGAGGTGAGAATAGATAGGTGGGTGAGCACCCTCATAAAGGCAGGGGATGGGGGATGGGCTAGTTGGTTGAAGAGGGAAAACCAGGAATGGGGATAACATTTCAAAAGTAAATAAAGAAAATATCCAAGAAAAAAAAAAAAGAAATGGAGTGGAAGAAAAACCTCATTTAACCTGGAGATTACAATCATAAGGCCTCCAGGCTTGGTCTGCTATACAAATAGCTTGACTTTCAGTTTTGATTTTGGGTGTCTTTAGGAAATGCAATTGAGCGCTAGTTTACTATGCTTCACCATCACCACCTCCAACACAGGCACACACAAAATTACCTTGTTTTCTTAGCACCTACAGGCACTTGAATCTGAGACTTTGTTAATAGCCTAGGGAATGAAGAGATGATGACTTCAAGGTGACTGACAATAGGAGTTTTATCTTGCATGTTGAAAGCTCCTTGACCCTTGGAGCTGACGTCTGCCTATGTGAGAAGACATTTCACACAGGGCCTGGTTTCACATCCCGAGTCCTTTCCACCTGTATACAGTTGTGTTCATCAGGACAGTTTAAAGTCAGAATGGACTAAAAGTCTGGGCCATTAATACAGCATTGATACTGCAAAGGCGTCTTAGAAAAACAGCCAACAGAGAGGTAGCAGTCCCTTCTCAGTCAGAGTCGGACTCAGAGGACCAAACTAAGCTGGGAGCTGTGTCTCAAGTTGCGTGTCCAATTCCTCTTATGGGCTGATGTCTTGATCATTTGCACAATGATGGTAAATCCAATAATTACTAATTAAATTTGGCATTTCTTCTTGCCACAGTAAGATTACAGCTTCCAAGGAACATCACACCAAATTAAAACAAGTAAAACCCTTGTAGCAGGTGGAGAAATGATTTTCTTAGCCTCTGTGTTACTTACCAATTATTCCCTTATTTCAATATAAGGGAATTTTAAAAGATCATTTGGGGAGTGGGGAGATTGCTCACATGGTAATGTTGCCTTACACGCCTGCAGCTGAGTACCATCCCACCAGTCATGTAAGACTTCTAGGAGTTATGGTGTGCTTTTAATAATCCCAGCTCTCAGGAGGCAGAGACAAGAAGATCACTGGAGTGGGGGCAGTCACTGGTCAGGCAATATAGCTTAATTGATGAATCCCAGGCTAAGGAGAGAATGTCCCTCAACAGAGCAGATGGTATTCCTGAGGATGACAAATGAGGGTGCTCTCCAGCCTCAATAAATGTGCACACACACACACACACACACACACACACACACACACACACACACGAACACACACACACAAACTTAAAAAACTAAAAAGATCATTTGTTTTGACATAAGCAGAGGCATTTCTTAGCCCATGCTGTCATTAATGTGGTCAACCAAAATCCATCCTGCTTCTTGAAAGACTAAAACGGAACAAAGACGTTTGCATCGGGAACTACTGGACTCCTTGAACTTTCTGATTCAGAGCTAAACACCATTAAGAGAATGATGCTTCTGTGACCTCGGATTTGAAACACACTATTAACAATCAGCAGGGAAGGTGACCACAGGATGAAGGACAAAGTGCAGCCTGCTAATTAGAAATGCTCTCCCATTATGCTTGACCCTAACAGGTGGTATCAATCACATTAGTTTACACTCCATCTCCAGTCTCTTCCCTTCCCTTCTCACTTCTTAGTCACTGTGCAATCGATGAAGTTAGAGTTAGTCTCTTCTCATTATTCTGTTTTCTCTTCTGCAAGGTGATCATAAAGAGCCCCAGCAGGAGGTACATCTGGGTTAGGAAGATCGACCAAAAAATTCTTGAGTTCATGCCCTGTGAGGTTGTGTCTCTGGCAGTGTGCTTTGGTTTGTTTTGACATCTTCATTAAGCTAGGCTCATGGTGTTTAAGCCTCCTCTGTACACCATGACTTCTCTTCACACCTGTAGTCAGCACTTTCTGATTGCCTTATAATTATTTTCTCACTTATTCAGTGCCTTTGTTTGACTCTCCATGCCTCGAGGGTGAAGGATTAGATCTCAATCAGTTTTATGTTCTTAACACCTAATGCAGTGTGTGTTAGATTATTGAAGAAAAAAGACAGAATGACTTAATAAAACCTCACAAGGTGAGTATCTGTGGAGACTCCTATGGTTAAAAATCTCCAAGTGTTAGTTAACATATTAAAACAGAAAAGAGACACAATGGTAGATTTGAGAGAATCAGAGAGGACAATTCATGCAGGGGCTGGTACCACCAAGGGAAGGGAAGCTGACTCCAGGCCGGTGGCCCTAGTAGATGAGAGAGCAGAGAGAATACAGCTGTGCTCTCTGTCAAGTCCCCCCCTTTTCTATGCCTTGCACATTACCATCTCACCACCTCATTGGGTCTGGGGTGATCTGATCAAACTATTCAGATCTGCCCTTTTCTGTCTCATTATAACACCAGCATAAGAAATGTAAGTCTCCTTTATCCACAGTTCTGTTTTGTTCTATTATTTGTTGTTCAGGTCTGTCTGTTTAC
Source organism: Mastomys coucha (assembly GCF_008632895.1). Lineage (NCBI taxonomy): Eukaryota > Metazoa > Chordata > Mammalia > Rodentia > Muridae > Mastomys > Mastomys coucha. The sequence continues at coordinate 27,429,019 of NW_022196896.1, read as the reverse complement.
CTCTTTCTCTCCACCCCCAACCTGTCTCTCCTTTTCATTCTTTGTCTGTCTATATCCCTCTATCTCCCCTTCCAACCCCCCACCATGAGTTAATTCTAAGCACAGCTTTAAAAATGGATACTTAGGCACGGGAAGACTTGAGCACATTATTCTTCTGAGATGTTACTGTCCCCAGGGATACGTCTACCCAGAATTTGAGTCTTCTTTCCATGTTTTGAGGACCCAGCATATAAGAATTTTCATCTAAATGGTTTTCAAGTCTGTTTAGAGCTGTGTGGAGTTCTTTCAAAGGTCATGATGACAGAGTACCTTTGGGCTGTTGGTTAAGGATGAGTGTTGATATGCTTCCCAGTGTGTATTGCTCATGTGCTGGCATACATTCTCTGCAAGGTTGCCATGGACAGCAACTTCTGTAGGAGGGGAAATAACTGTTTTAATTTTAAAGGTTGGCTTTATTTTACCTTTGTGTGTTGGGTGTACTAGTATGGATATAAGTATGCTGGTGCCTGTGGAGGCCAGAGGCACTGGACTCTGCAGCTAGGGTACACACTGTTGGAAGCTGGCCAACATGGGTGCTAGGTCCTGCTGAAAGGTATGTTCTTTTAACTGCTGAGTTGTCTCTATTCTACTATGTTCATAGCAGCCTTGTTTGTGATAGCCAGAAGCCGGAAACAACACAGATGTCCCACAACAGAAGAATGGATACAGAAAATGTGGTTCATGGAACCACAATGGAATACTACTCAGCTATTAAGAACAAGGACATCCTGAGTTTTGCAGGCAAATGGATGGAACTAGAAAACATCATCCTGAGTGAGGTAACTCAAACCCAAAAAGACAGGCATGGTATGTATTCACTAATAAGTGGATATTAGCCCAAAACAGTACAGAATACCCAAGATACTGCCCTCAGAACTCAAAGAGGTTAACAAGTCAAAGGGCCCAAGTGAGGACGCCTAAATCTCATTTGGGAGGGAGAAGAAAGCAATCACAGGGGGGGAAGGGAGGGAGGATCCTGAGTGGGAAAGGGGGCAGGGAGGGGAAGAGGGCAACATGATCAGGTATTGGGTGTGGGGGGGACAGGACTGCAGCCCTGAGGGCCAGCAGAAAGAATGGAAACAGGCAACTTCAGGAGGCAGGAGGTGGGGGGACCCTTCAGAATGTACCAGAGACCTGGGAAGTGAGAGACTCTCAGCACTCAAGGGAGGGAACTTAGATGAAATGCCCTAAAGTGGGGAGAGGGAACTTGTAGAGCCCACCTCCAGCAGAAAGACAGGGACAAGTGAGGGATGGGGTTGCCATCCCAGAGTCAAAAACTCCGACCTATATTTGTTCCTGTCTGAAGGAACTTCAGGGACAAAAATGGAGAAGAGCCTAAGGAAGAGGAGGTCCAGCAACAGACTCAAATTAGAATCCACCCCAAGGAGAGGTCCCAAGGTCTGGCACTATTACTGAGGCCATGGAGCACTCACACAAAGGGACCTATCATGACTGCCCTCCAAAAGGCCCAACAAGCAGCTGAAAGAGTCAGAGGCAGATATCTGCACTCAACCAATGGACAAAAGCAGCTCACCCCTGTGGTTTGATTAGGGAAAAGCTGGAAATAGCTGAGGAGGAGATGACCTTGTAGGAGGACCAGCAGTCTCAACTAACCTGGACCCCCGAGATCCTGAGCCACCAACTACACAGCATATACCAGTTGATAGGAGGCCCCCAACACACATGCAGGAGAAGACTGCAGGGTCTGGACTTAGTCAGAGGAGATGCACCTAACCCTCAAGAAACTGGAGGCCCCAGGGAATGGGGAGGTCTGGTGGGATGGGGACATCCTTGTGGAGATGGGGTTTGGGGAGTGCATGGTTAGGAGTGCCACGCACACTTTGCGTAAACTTCAAGGAAAGTCAGTCTCCTGCCTCCGCACTGTCGCCTGGCACCCCAAACTCAGAGGTAGCCCAGATATGTCCTCGTACTGGTGTGCTAGGAACTCACCAAGATATCATTTCTTCACAACTAGCAAGAGAAAAATCAGACATTGCTTTCTGACCTTCACCAATGTTTCCAACTATCCTAGTTTAATGTTTTAAGTACTAGAGAGTAATTGAAAGGTTTCTCTCACTCTAAGACATTAGCTGAAAGAGTTAGGCCGGGATTCCCCTCTGCCTGCCTCCAGCAAGAACCAGAGAATTAACATAAGAATACCTCAACAGGGAGGGCTCCACCCCTCTTCCTCCTGTTTCACACCTAGCTACCAGACCCTGCTGACCTGGGTGTGGGGGGTCGCTTGTCTACTGACTTCAGTCTAGCACTAGGACTGGGAGAAGAAGGACTTAGACTCACATGCAGGACTAGCACTAGAA
>NW_022196896.1:27382554-27426361 GCF_008632895.1 Mastomys coucha | reverse complement strand
CACCACTCGTGTGTAGTCTGTTTGTCAAAGCCGAATCCCGTGCACACCTGGCCAGAACCCCTCGTCCCATGGAACAAGGGACCCCATAAGAAATCCCGGTCCGTGGCATAGGAGGTATGGTATGTAGAACAGTCAGAAGGTGGACCAGGATGGTGATAAAATCTGGACTGTAAAAAAGATTAAATAAAGTCTAAAAAAAAAAAAGAAATGCTTCTTCATACTAGCTGCATCAGTTTCTGACTCCCGGTTCTTGCTTGAGTCCCTACCCTGACTTTCCTCAAGAGTGGGCTGTGACCTATAAGATGTAATAAACCCAGTTCCCTCTCTCCATCCATCTCAGATGTCTATTTTGTTTCCCCTTTTGAGGGAAATTCACAAATCCTCCCTTGGGCTCTCCTCATTACCTAGTTTCTTTGTGTCTGTGGATCATAGCATGGTTATCCTGCACTTTATGGCTAATTTTCCCCTTATAAGTGAGTACACACTATATTCATCTTTCTGGGTCTGGGTTACCTCATGTAGGAAGATATTCTTAAGTTCCATCCATTTGCCTGCCACTTTCATGATATCCTTGTTTTTAGTAGCAGAATAGTATTCTGTTGTGTAGATATACCACATTTTCTTTATCCATTTTTAAGTTGAGAGACATCTAGGTTGTTTCTAGTTTCTGGCCATTATGAATAAAGCTGCTATGAACATAGTGGAGCATGTGTCCTTGTGATATAGTAGAGCATCTTGCCCAGGAGTAATATAGCTGGGTCGTGGGGTAAAACTATTCCCAATTTTCTGAGAAACTGCCAAATTGATTTCTAAAGTGGTTGTACTTGTTTACACTTCTACCAGCAGTGGAGGAGTGTTCCCCTTGCTCTATATCCTCACCAGCATGTGCTGGCCTTCCTGTTTTTGATCTTAGCCATTCTGATGGGTGTAAGATAGAACTCCAGGGACTTTTTGATTCACATTTCCCTGATGACTAAGGATGTTGAACATTTCTTTAAGGGCTTCTAGGCCATTTGAGATTCTTCTGTTGAGAATTTTCTGTTTAGCTCTGTATCCCATTTTTAAAAATTGGGTTACTTAGTCTGTTAATGTCTAATTTTTGAGTTCTTTATATATTTTGGATATTAATTCTCTGTTGGATGTAGGTGGGAGAGAGGCTGAGGAGGATGAAGGAGATGAGGATCAGAGGTCTGGATGTGAGAATGGAAATCTGTGGTGATGGAGCATCTCTGGGACTAGCCAGATGCCTGGGATAGGGGAGGCTATGGGAAGTCTAGAGGTGACCCTAGCTGAGACTTCTACCAGTTGAGATATAGAGACTGAAGTGGCCACTTCCTGTAGCCAGACAGTACTTTCAGTGGAAGGAGGGGAGCATCAACCCATGTACAAACCCTTCAGCTCCAAATCTGTCCTGCCTACGAGATACCCAGGGATAAAGTTGGAGCAGAGACTGAGGGATAGTAACTAATGATTACCCAACTTGAGGTCCGTACTGTGTGAGAGAGCCAACCTCCGACACTAAATCATATTCTTCTATGTTTACAGACAGAAGCCTAGCATAATTGTCTCCTGAGAGACTGGATAGAGCAACAGATGGAAACAGATGCAGAGAAACACAGTCAAACAGAGCTTGTGGAATCTCATGAAAGAGTAGGGATAGAAGTGAGTGAGCCAGAGGGGTCAAGGACACCACAAGAAGACCTACAGAATCAACTAACTTGGGCCCAGAGGTAGGGGTGCTCACAGAGACTGAACCACCAACAAAAGAGCTTGCAGGGGCTGGACCTAGGCCCCCTACACATAAATAGCAGATGTGCAGCTTGGTCTTCATGTGGGTCCCCTAAAAACTGGAGCAGGGGCTGTCTCTTACTCTGTTACCTGCCACTGGATCTCCTTCCCCTACCTGGACTTTGTGTTTGATCCTCAGTGAGAGAGGATGTGATTAGTCCTGCTGGTACTAGATGTCATACTGTGGAGTGGTACACAAGGGAGGCCTCCTCTTCTCTGAGGAGAAGGGGAGGGAGTAATGAGTGGAGGGAATTGTGATGGTGGGACTGGGAGGAGAGAAGGGAGTGGGTCTGCAGTTGGGATGTAAAGTGAATTAAAATATAAATGATTGAAAAAAGATGTAATAAACCTTTGCTCCTCAAATTTCCTTTTTTCTGTGCTTTATCACAGCAAATGCAAGCAAACTGTTTACCAGTCTTGGATTTCTAGAAAATTTTTACGTTCATCTGCCTCTAAATTTTCAAATGATTCTTGTTTTAGGATGTCTTTGGTTTTTTTTTTTTGTAACCTTTTAATTGATTCTTTGTGAGTTTCACATCATGCATCTAAATTCTACTCTCCCTGTCCCTCCATATCTGCTCTCAGCCCTTGCAACTTCCCCCATAAAAGAAAGTAGAAATTAAAAACAAACAAATAAATAAATAAATAAATAAATAAATAAATAAATAAATCATCTTGCCATGGAAGCTGAAGTGTGTCATGGTGTGTCCCACACTATACCCTTTTGTCTGAACATCTTTACTGCAAGTGTTCATTTCAGTGAGTCAGGGTTTTGGTTCAAGGCCTTTAGCTTCTGCTGCATCATTAACACTGGATCCTCACCAGGACTACCCTCCATTATACTGTTGTTACCCTGTGTCATAGAGATCCTGCAGCTTTGGATCTGCAGGACCAGCCCCTTCACAGGCTCCAACAGTTCATAGATGGGGTAGATATTGGAGTAGGCCAACTCAAAGCCCTAGATCTGGTCCTGGGTGGTAGATGAGAGCCCCTCAGCTCTCCTAGACCCACACCATCAGGGCCAGCTCTCTAGCACTGTCCGCACTAGCTCACCCAAGTACAGGAGCCATCATGCAGGGGCCCGGCTCTCCTGCTCTCATGCTGCTGCAAGGCTCCATTGCTGCCACTATTTCTCTTCAGAATGCTGCAGCCCATTTAGGGCAGGGCCATCTCTTCACAGTCCTTGGACATCAACATGTCTTAACAGCAGCCCCTGGAAAGGATGTCTACAAGACCTTTGGTGGTAACGTGGGCCATGGGCATTGACATAGCTTGCTGCTACATGTTCCTGGACCTAGTGGTGGCCCTCAGTGGCAGCGTGGACCGGGACGTCACCACAGTCCCTGGTAGCAGCACAGGCTATTCACATGAGGCTGTTCCCCACCACCCTTGAGTCTCCAGTCTTGCCTCTCTTCATAGTCCACAAACTTTTCCAACCTTTTTCTCCTATCTCTCCACAGCATACTTGCACATCATAGGGGCTACTATGAATTAGAAAGGTTTGTGCGTTATGTAGCACAAGTGGGTCTCTGGTGCCTAATGGCAGCAGGCAGGCTTCAAAGGATTCTTAACTTTGAAAAAGGTATTTGTGTGTGTGTGTGTGTGTGTGTGTGTGTAAGAGGGGACAGATAGCACACAAGAGCCAGGGTGCTGGGTGGCTGTAAGGAAACAGTGTCTCTGGACACAGTAGGGCAGCTGCACATACAGACCCCCAGCAGTTGTGACAGCACTCACAGCCTGTGCAAGCTGGAGGCAGACTTCTAGATGGAGACTCCAGACCTTCTCCAGTATGGAGAAGGAAGTTGGTCATGGAATTCTACCCCTTGGCGTGAAGCTGTTGGTTTATAGTTTGCTGGGGGAAAGTACAGCCCTTAGTAAGTCACCTGCAATCCTATGGAAAGTTAAGAATGTTTGGGGAGGACAAAGCTGTGTTGATATTTTTTAAAGGATATATATTTAGATGAATGAGGAAGCGGGGTTGATCTGGAAAGAGCTGTGAAGAGAGGGTGAATATGACACAATTCTCAAAGAACTAAGGAAATTATTTAAAAATTCCTAAAAAATATGAAAAGTTTTATACATTTATTTTTTCTTGTGAACATTATTTCTCTGTTTCTCAAGCAGCGGTTTGAAAATTTTCTGATTTACAATGAAGTTGTTGGATACAACTTTCCAAGTTCTCTGGTGATGTCAATAACAACAGTTCATTTGTCTATATTTGGTGCTAGTTGCTGTAAGAGATGAAACGTGTGTGTGTATATGAGTATGTATATGCAGTGCACATGTACTATGTGTTATAGTTTTCCTTTCAGTGAGGTTGTATACATGCATGTGTGTGTAATATATATATCTATATATATAGTAATATATATATTATACACACATATACATATTATATATACACATATACAGTATACCCATATACATATTATAGATACACTCATACAGCATAGGATATATATATTATAGGTTCACTTAGACAATATAAGATATGCATATTAAATACATGTGCACAATATGCACATATTGTATAATACGTGCATAAAGTACACACAGATACACATTTATTCTTTCAGGACAAAAGAACCTTGAAATCGTCCTCCTCTAGCACTCTGCCAGTTCACCAGAACCCCATGAGGGGGTCTTTCTTGCAAACATCTCTCATCTTGAAGTCCCTATGGATAACTTTGCTCTGGAACATGAACTAACCGTTCTTACCCAGTTCCATGATTCAGGGTCCTTCTGGGTCCTCTGTGTCAGGTTGGTTGGTGCTGAACACTAGAGCACTAACAGTACCAGTTTGGTACAGAGACCACAATAGCGAGGAAATATTCCATTCACTTGTTTATATTAGATATTTTCTTTATTTACAGTTCAAATGATATCCCCTTTCCCCGTTTCCCTTCCAAAAAACAAAACAAAACAAAGCAAAACAAAACAAAACAAAACCCTTTCCTCTCCCCCATCCCCCTGCTCATCAACCCACCCTCTCTCACTTCCTGGCCCTGGCATTCCCCTACACTGGGTCATAGAACCTTCACAGAGGTTCTCTCCTCCCAATGATGACTGACTAGGCCATCTGCTGCTAGACATATGCTGCTGGAGCCATGAGTCCCACCATGTGTACTCTTTGGTTGGTGGTTTAGTCCCTGGGATCTCTGAGGGCACTAGTTAGTTCATATTGTTGTTCATTCTAAGGGGCTGTAAACCCCTTCAGCTCCCTGGGTTCTTTTTCTAGCTCCTTCATTGGGGACCCTGTGCTCAGTCCAATGGATGGCTGTGAACCTCTACTTATCTATTAGTCAGACACTGGCAGAGCCTCTTAGAAGACAGCTATATCAGGCACTTGCTGGCTGACTGGACCTGCAGCCTCTTTGAAAGGTTAGGTCCCATAGACATATGACTGACAGATGGAATGGCTATGGTGGGCCAATTAGACCCCAGATCTAGATTCCAGATATTGGGGCCTTAGCTAGCATCTGGGGTGTGGGTGCAAGACATGTTATGCTTGAAGAAACCCAAAAAGTGTTTCTCAGTTCTTCATCTTACTTACAACACAATTCTCCTTCTACACTAATGTGGAGAACGCTTGCTTCAGAGCTGGCTCTTCTGCTACATCCCAGCTTCACCTTCCATGTGGCAGGAGATCAAGGCCCTCTGTCTAGAGGGCCTCTTTCCCCCTTCCCAAGTCTTCATGCAAAAACCCCTCTCTCTACTTTCTGCTTGGCCTCCTTTCTCTGCTCCCAGTGATGGTGTCCCTTTGTTTCTAATGGCCTTTTAGAGTAATGACTTGTAAATGACCAATTTAAGCAACAAAACTCTTTTAGATGCTGAAATGATCTGCAGAAAAAAAAATCTACAAGATTTGAATAATAATATTCAAATTTTGCAGAAGCCAGAACTTGCAGTGGCTAGAATCAGTTAAAGCTAATTTGTGCCTTAATTTCCCAAGCCATAACTCTAAATCCCTGCTATGTTATCCACTGAGCACTCTGGGAAGCTGGAAGTTGTAAATTTAACCTATATCAAAAGAACATGAATCTGTAATATTGGCCCAATAAGATATGCATGTAAGCTTGATGTCCTGTAAATTAGCCATTCATGAATATATGTATAGACTATACCCACATATATTATACAGATTTTTAAACCTTTAAGATATGTTGCCCAGGTTCAGGATCTCAGTAATATTTGTGGTAAGATTGATGTAAAACTTAGAAATGATCCTAATAATTTAAACTTAAATTTTTAGTGTAAAATTTCAATTTAATTCCTGGGGCTGGGAAAATAGCTCATTGGGTAAGAGCTACTGCTATACAAGCATGAGGACCTGAGTCAAGTACCCAGGACCTGTGTAAAACCATGAGGCCAGACATCATGATATGTACGCCCATAACTTCAGCAGCGTGTGGAGGAAGTAGAAGGACCTTTCAGGCTTGCTGACCGCCAGGCTAGCTCCAGGTTCAGAAAGACACCATGTGTCAAGGGAATGAGGTGCTTGCGTGAGTGAGCGAGCGAGCGCCCCCAAAAGAAATAGAAAAATTTTGGCATGACAATGTTTTTATGAAGGTATAGTTTTATTATTTAAAAGACTTGAAGTTTTGAGGGAGATGGGAGCTATGTTGGGAGGTGGGGAAGATGGAATGAGGGAACAGGAGAATAGTCATGACCAAGATACATTGTATGCATGTATGTAATTTCCTGAAAGTAACCTACCTGAAAAATACGAGTATAAATTATAAATATTTTATTTTGTACATGATAAAACCAGCATAAACATTTTTTATTTATGTTATCAGTCACATTATTTAAGGTATAAAACAAAAAGTTTAATTTAGGCTTGTAAGCAATAAGCCTAAAACCCACAGTTTCCTTACTTTGTCTTCTCTATCAAATAAACCTTTCCTCTGGGATCAATTTGATCATTCATTTTAGACTAGAATACTGGCTTATACTGAAATTGAAAGTGAACGTGTTAAGAAAACTAAATATTTACACTAACATATGGCAACAAAGTAGTTTTTTAAGAAACTAGGTCTTTTCTTCACCCAAACCCCCTAATTTTAAATATAACAGCTCAAAAGAGAAGGATGAATTCTTAGAGTATCTCTATATTACAGTTTAGCACAGGATCTTTCCTAGTTCTATCCATTTCTCTGTGAAATTCATGATGCCCTTGTTTTTAATTTTTGAGAATTACTCCATTGTATAGATATACCATATTTTCTGTATCCATTCTTTAGTTGAGAGACATCTAGGTTGTTTTTAGTTTCTGGCTGTTACAAATAAATCTGCTATGAACATAGTGGAGCATGTGTCCTTGTGATATGGTAGAGCATCTTTTGGGTATATTCCCAGGAGTGGTTTGGGTGGTTCTTGAGGTAAAACTATTTCCAATCTTCTGTGAAACTGCCAAACTGATTTCCAGTGTGGTTGTACAGTCTACACTCACACCAGCAATGGAAGAATATTCTCCTTGCTCCACAACCTCGCCAGCATGTGCTGTTCTTTGAGTTTTTGACCTTAGCCATTTTGATGAGTGTAAGGTGGAATCTCAGAGTCATTTTGATTTGCATTTTCCTGAAGACTAAGGACACTGAACGCATCTCAAAGGCAAGAACCAATCCCTGACACTATTAATGATATTCTGTTTGGCTTGCAGACAGGAACCTAGCATAGCTGTTCTCTGAAAGGCTTCACCCAGGAGCCAATGGAAAGAGATAAACAGAATCACACCCAAACATTAGATGGATCTTCAGAGTCTAACAGAAGAGTTGGGAGAATGATTGACAGAGGCTCCACAGGAAGACCAACAAAATCAACTAACATAGACTCTTGGGGACTTCCATGGGCTGGACCTAGGCCCCCTGTACATATATAGCAGATGAGCAGCTTGCTCTTCATGTGGGTCCTCCAACAACTAAAGCAAGGGCTGTCCCTGAGCTTGTTGCCTGCCTGCATGTGGGTTCCGTGCCCCTAAATGGACTGCCTTGTATGGCCTCAGTGGGACAGGATGTGCCCAATCCTGCAGTGACTTGATGGGAGAGTGAGGGTTGGGGGACTGGGGACATGGGAGTGGGGCTAGTGGGGTAATACCCATGGGGCTTCCCCTTCTCAAAAGAGAACAGGAGGGGGTACTGGGAGGAGAGGAAGGGCTGATGTTGGGTTGGAAAGTGAATAAACAAATTAAAAACAAAACAAAACAAGCAACCTCACAAAGCAGTGGTTGCAGAGAAAAGACATTGTTTCGGCAGCTAGATTTGGCAAATTCCTGTAAAGGAACTTACTCATTGTATGTTTATGAAGTAGAAGAAAGTACAAGGTGTATTTATATTAAGAAAAGAATACTGTTCTTGGGAACAGACAGCTATGGATTATGAACCCAACTGCCAAATTATTGAGGTATGGTACTTAAATTCCATGACTCAGTTTTCCTAATAAAATGGAAACAATAACGATACCTGGCTCATGAAATTGCTGTGTGTGTCAGATGAAATAGCTTGTAAATTGCTATATAGCTTATATATAGGAATTGCTGATAAATTTGAGCTATTATCACTATGTACTGTTTATCTGTTAAAAAAGGGGTTCCATTCAATGAATTAAATAAAAGTCATGTCTCTTTCTCATTAACTCAGAGAAACTAAGGCATATCATGATGTAATAATTCCTCTCTAGTATGTACTTTCACTGGGAGTGGTTTCATGGGAATATACATTGGAATAGTTAGGGTTTTTTCCCCTCACAATGTAAAATCTGATTTAAAAAATTTAGGATTCCCCAGAGCATGTAGGCAAATCCCAGCAAAGGGTTGATGCCCACTGTGGCTCATTGCTCATTTTCTTCTCCCAAAGGTAGGCAGTCACTAAGAGGGTCTATGTCCTCAGAGGCAGGCTTGCTTCACAGAAGCAGGTCATATAGAGAAATCAGAGCCCAGCCAGTAAAACAATTTCAGAAGTCAGTCAAATGGAGCTGACATATTTCAATATCAGTGAAAGAAATACATTTCAAATTAGTGTGATGGGCTGGTTCACATGGCCAGAATAATTAAAGAAAGAGCTATATAAAACAAATCCTTGGGACAGGAAACAAATCCCACAGTAGTGTTCCTAGGTCTCAGAATCCTATACTTCCTGCTCTTTCTCGTTTTCTGTGAAGCTCTACTAAAATGAGTGACAGCAGTCTAGGACCTCTGAGGTCTGTAGAAGATATTTCTTCAAAGGAGTATTGGCTAGGTAGGAAGCATGTGCTTGTCACTGTAATTAATTCACCTGGGATCTCTCAGCTAGAGGAGATTTGAATGAGGGCCGTCTCCTGTTTTCATGCTCTGTCCTCACTCATGCTGTCATGGATTGCTGAGCCCGACTGGTAACAGGTAACAGAAGTGATAATTTTGGTAACTAGCAGTGGATGGGCTTCCTACTCTAATGCTATGAGGACATGTGGGACAGACTGGAGTACTTTATTCTTTTTTCTGTAAAGAATGTCTAACCTTTGCCTGTTTGATGCTACACTACGATCCTCTGGGTATCAGTAAGTAATGATGTTCTATTAATCTGTGTTTTCAGCTTCTCCTAAATGAGTCTGTAGTTCCTTTTGAGCCTTTTCTTGTATACTGAACTACCTTGCTCATCTCTGTGTGGTTAAGAAGAATGTGATGATTTATTTTGGACAAGATGGTACAAGGAGTGGAGTTTTCAAGTATCCATTTCCCCTTCCATGATGGCTTTCACAAGGATGGATCTTAGCTCTGAGTTCAACTTTATAGAGTTCGGGCTTCTTTCTTCCCCAGCTCTACCTCCTTTCAAGCTAGCGTTGAAATTCTAACCTGAAATAAAACTTAGTTGGATTAAACTTCTGATATCTTTGGTGTTATTTATTGTTGTAACACAGATATAATGTCTTGAAAATGATTTCTGAAGAAAAAGTCATGTACTGTTGACAGTAGCTAGAAACACGTGGTTAGGAAGTGAACACGAGAAAGCAGGTAGATCTGCAGTCATTATGCAAAACACTTCATAAAAACTGTGACTCTGGGGTTGGAAAGATGACTGAGCAGTTGTGACTGCTTGTTGAGCACAGCCATCTATAACCTCAATTCCCAGAATCTGACACCCTCTTTTGGCCTCTTGAGACACCAGGCACATACATGGCACACAAACATATAATCAGGCAAACACTCACATATTTGAAGAAGGAGGAGGAGGAAGAGGAGGAAGAGAAGAGGAGAAGGAGGAGGGAGAGGAGGAGAAGGAGAAGGAAAAGGAGAAGGAGAAGGAGAAAAAGAGGAACAAAAACAAGAACAAGAAACAGTAGTAAAAGGTTACAAAAAGCTTTTAAAAATCTTTTACATGCAATATCTTAGGAGTAAGATTGTGTGTTTATATAGTTTATACAACATCCTAACATGTATGTCATATTATTTACTGCAGTTTTCAAGATAATAAGGAAAGAAATGCCCTGGTTTTTGTAAAAAGAAATAAGACTACAAGCTTCTAGAAATCTAAAGTTTTGACATGTTGTAAAAACTAATTAATTTATAATTTCAAAAGAGGAGGTAAATTAAGAAAGCATTTGAAACCTAGCCAATTGCTCAGGCTAGTGAAGTCATGAATCTTGGAGAAGAATGTACAAGCACCACTTTACTAAACCAGGACAATCCCTAATTATAGTGTATTTTTTTTGTCCTTACATCATAGATAAATGTAGTCCTCATGTCAAGGACTTTTCACAAAGACCATCATTAAAAATCACAATCAAAATTCAGAGTTGTGCAGCCCTGTTTCAAAGGATTTATCTACAAATTATCTTGCACACCTAAACCTTGGGGAACTTTGTAGAAGTAAGGGTAGAAAGACTGTAAGAGTCATAGGATTGGGGAATTTTCTGTGAGACTGTAACTCCTAACACTATCAGAAGTGACTCATAAAGTCTTTCTGACATGACTACATAAATATGAACAAGAAGAATAGTCATGCCAAAGTGTACAGAGCAAAGAGCATGAAGCCTCAATTGCACACAAAAAACTACAGGGAACTAAGGAATACTGAGAGTGGGGAAATAGTCTACCCAAGGGAATAGCACACAAATTAGATATCTAATATGAATGACCATCCCTGAAATCATACATACAGTTAACAATCTACAGTGAGAAAGTGTATTTAGTTATAAATATGTGTGTGTATGTATGTATACATGTAACAACATTTAATGAAAAAAAGAGGCCATGAATTTGGAAGAGAGATGGGGAAAGTTTATGAAAGAATTTGGAGAAAGGGAGGGAAGATAGAAATGATTCAATAATAGTATAATACCAAATACAAAATAAAATATTCAAAAAGAAAGAAAACACTTGAGAAAAACACCCTTGAAACCCTTACCCTCCATTTTCTCCCAAGAATCATACTTAAGATACATAATTTCTGGCAACTTAAAATCTCATGGTAAGCTAGATTGTTTCAACAAAGTATGAAAGTAATTCAAACTTAAACTTGGTGTCTGCAGATGGATGGATCCTAGGTGGGGCAGTCTCTGGATGGCCTTTCCTTCAGTCTCTCTTCCACTCTGTGTCCCTGCATTTTCTTTAGACAGGAACAATTCTGGGTTAATATTTTTGAGATCAGTGGGTGGTCCCATCCTTCAACCAGGGTCCTTGCCTAACTTCTAGATATGGTCTCTATATGTTCTCTCTCCCCTTGGTTGGACATTTCAGCTAAGATCATCCCAGTTGGGTCCTGGGAGCCTATACCCATGATACAACTCACAGACTATATGAAGCTCAAGAAGAAGGAAGACCACAGTGTGAATGCTTCAGTCCTACTTAGAAGGGGGAACAAAATAATCACAGGAGGTAGAGGGAGGGACCAGGAACAGGATCAGGTGTGGGAGAGATGTAGGAGAAATACAGAGGGTAAGGAAATTGAATAGAGGTGTGTAACAGTGGGGGTTGGGGGTGGGGGACAGGGGGTAGCCATTAATATTGTGTTTTTAAAGAAAATGTTTATTTATTTCTTTGTATGTGTACATGTTTGCATGAGTATACATTCATTATATCCTTGCAGGTGCCTGCATAAGTCAGGGGGAGGTATTGAACTTCTTGGAACAGAAGGTAATGAGCTGCCTGATGTGGGTGCTGAAAACCTAATCCAAGTCCTGTGCAAGAGCAGCAGGTGCTCTTAACCATAAGGCACCTCTCCAGCCCCTAGCCATGTGACTGCTGGCTAGATAGTTCTACTCAAAGAATTTAGTGTTTGCTCTGATCTTAGTTCTACTGCAATTGAAATTCAACTTGGAAACTGGAATTCAGCTGAGGACATTTTATATAATTGCCATTCTATATATATGTCTGAGTAGGGTGATGGAACCAAAAGCTTCTCCCAGACCATACTGCCATGCATCACAGAGAACACATGAACAGCATGGGACTCTTCTCCCATGAAGCAAGTCTCCTAGCCTTCTGCACAGAAAGTATTCCCTCAAAGTTCTGGGTGAGATTTCAGAAATGAGAACTCAACGAGGTCCAGATGTCTCCGTCCTTTCCTTCTTGGGTTGAAGTATTTATTATCACCTACTACGCCATTGGCTGCTACTATGTGTTGGACTGCCATGGAAGGGGGCTGGAGATTATTGGTATTTTTAGATTCTACATCTTTAGAACAGGAAGTTCTACATTTGGGAACAGCAGGCATAAGGCAGTCACATAAAATCTAGAGATCTGGGATTGCAATTGGGTTTAGGGGTTGAAGAAATCTTTGGGGATGCATTCAGCATGTTCTGTGTGGTAAGAAAAAAGTTAAGGATGTTTTATTAATGGTTATAAGAATGAGCTGGTGTGTAAAGTGCTTGTTTATGAAATAACTTGATGGTTGCCAACACTTCCTAGCCTCCTTACATGCAGGCAGGGACTAATTCTGGTTATGTGCCAAGTGCAAAAATGACTTGTGCTGAAGCATAAGAGCAGGTGCAAGTTCTGCAGGCATTATTGTTCCCAGATGCAATAATCCCTTGAATGGAACTTAGATGACTATGCAGCTCAGGCCACTTTCTCCATTCATCCCTCACCTTCAGTGAGAAAAACAAAGACGCCATTGTTATGGGAAGCCACTAGGGTTACAGACGTAGTTTTTACTTTCAGTATTTTCTAGGCTATTATGACTAGTATGAACTTTGGGACATCAAAACTGGCTTATACACTACATAATAAAAATATCATTTTTATGAGACTATATTGAGATATGTTACAGAACTATGAATGGAATGAGATATGATCTAGCTAAATTAGAACATTCTCATTGTCATTAATTTGACCTTAGTCCTCATAAGTTCTTTCAACACTTAAATATTTAAGCTAGGATGTTCAGAAACATGTTGCTTGGCCATTGTGCTATCATCCTATTATCTCCTTCACAAACCACAGAATTCTTCTGGGTACTAATCCATTCTTGCACTCTCAACTTTAAGTAGAATAACTTTTACATGTTGCTGACCAACCCATGTCTAGATCATAGTGCACTGTTACTCACTTGGGGATCACATATCAAATATCCTGCATATGAGATACTTACATTATGATTCATAACAGTAGCAAAATTACAGTTACAAACTAACAAGATAATAATTTTATGATTGGAGGTACCATAACATGAGGAACTGTACTAAATAATTGAAGCACAGGAAGGCTGAGAACTACTGGAATACAGAGATGGGGGTTATAAAAAAATACAGAGGTAGCAAGCAGAGTGTAAAGGGAAAGTACACACTGTTGTTGGCACTTTGGGAAAGAAGCAAATGTTCACATATATCAAGCATATCTGTTTTAATTATCAGGGTAATTGTCCCAGCTGAACCATACCTATAATTCCAGAGCTCAGGAGGCAGAGAAGAACCACGAGTGCAAAATCATCTTTTGGCACCCTAGTAAATTCTAGGACACCATGGACTACATGCAACTCTGTCTCCCAAACGAGTAGAACCAAAACAAAAGGCCTTTTTACATTATGTTTAGTGAAACTATTTAAGCTTGCATATTTAAACTTTATGATATAAGATTGTACTCTTCTAGCTAGTATGCATCTCTTCATCATGCAGTATGGGGTTATGGTTTTCCCAGTAAACAGAGTATCAGCATGTATATGATCAGGATGGTATGATCTCATGCATATGATTACCCCATCACTTAGAATGTATATAGAACCCAGCTTTACTACCAATGGTGTCATTTAAATGTCTTGATCAATATGCATCCAAGTACAAGTCAACTTCAAGCAAAACTTTTTTTTCAGAACTACACACTTCTGAAAAGTCTTGGCTTGCATTTCTCTTAGCAGGAATAGAATCGAGAAAGTGAAGTGTGTGTGTGTGCGTGTGTGTGTGTGTGTGTGTGTGTGTGTGTGTGTATGGGGGAGAGCAGGTGTCAATCAATACTACACCTCAGAAGAAGGGAAAGGGTACAACACATTTCTATAAATACATAGTCCAGGCTGGCCTTCCACTCAAACCTTCCAATGTTAGGTTCCTAAGGCATGAGATTTTAAGTTTGTGCCACTACATCCAGTCCACAGAAGTGTTAAAATGGCATAAATCAAGAACAAATGAACGATTAGAATGGCTCTTACTAAGAACACACAAAAGTGCTGGCAAGGATTGTGAGAAAGGAATCTTTGTGCATGTTGGTGGGAATGTAAATTAGTCCAGTTTCTATGAAAATAAACATGGATATTACTCAAAAACCTAGCATAAAACTACCATGTGACCCAGATTTACCTTTCCCAGAGATATACCTGAAGGGATCTAAATCAGTATACCACAGGAATATCCACACAACCATGTTTATTGCATCATTATTTGTAATAACCAATATATGCAACTGTCCTAGGTGCCCCCTAGGAGATTAATGGATAAAGTAAATTACATTGTTTTAGCCACAAAGAAAAACAAAGCTATGTCATTTGCTGGGAAAGGGATGCAACTGGAAAGTACCATGTCAAGTAAAATAAGTCAGGGAAGACAATACAAATATTACTTGTTTTTCTCATATGTAGACTCTAACAATGGAAAGAGAATGGCATGAAAGAAGTCAGGGACTACTACAGTTCAGGAAGTAGATAAGAGGTGGAGAGAGGCAGAGAAATTATTAAAGTATGCATGTACATGACTGAAAATAGCACAATGGGAATTAATTAGGGAAAGTGTTTTCCTTGGACAAGTTCTCATTTAGTGTCTTTGTATGTGTCTACTATGAGCTGCGCTATGCCTTTGAGAGTTCAGTATCCCCTGCAGACCACGCTGATGTGTCGAGCCTGTTCAGATCAATTTCTATACAAAATTCATAGCTTCATAAAATACTTTAAATACACATATATATGTTGTGGGTTATGTCACTCATCCATTTACTCTTCCTCTCAGGACATTTATTGAAGTACTGTGAAGTTCCAGGCAGCCTTCCATGGCTTATAAGCAGCAGTGAACAAAGTGGAGCTCTCCTCTGCCACACGAGTTATATATAACACATATGGGGGGAGGGGAGGGAAAGGGAGGGAAGGGGGTAAGAAAGAGAATGCAATAATGTGGGAGCTGGAAGATTATTTAAACATCATGATGAACTATATAATAGGAATATTGGAGAGAGACTCATCAGCTTTCAGTTTTTAAATAAATGTGGCAAGTTTAGGCAAATATATGGAAGAAGCCTGAGTCACCTTAGCTGGAAGCACATTTACTTATTCTGTCTTCATAGTACCCAATGCTCCTACCAGCCTGAGAAGCAGAGGCTTGGGATGGATGCTGCGTTTGTGGCTTCTCTCCATCATTTCTATTTTGCAAACATTTCTCTTTGTCTTTTCTCTTCAGAAATGTAGATTTTATCCAGAAAATCTTGCAGCCTGTATAAAATTAAGTTTATTGTTTTTGATAATTTTTATGAGCATAAATAAAATGTATATGCCTTAACACCTACACAAATTGCTGAGTAGAATTAGAAGACTGTATATCATATATTTTTGAACTCTTGAAATACATTTTGAAGTGGGTCTGTAGGAAGGTTATTCTTTCTCACCAATACCTTAGGATATAGGATACTGTGTGGATTTAAATGTTTTTATCCCAAACCGTTGCTCCTTTACCTTTCTTTCTTTCTCTGTTTCTCTATCTGTCTTTCTTTTTTTAGCATGTCTTTGGTGATTTATTAAATTATGCATTGCATTTTAGTGGTGAGGCTGACTTTTATAATGTTCATTGGCTCTTCAGCATTTTCTTTTTATTATGAAATAGCTATGTATAAAACACATTATTTGTTGTGATTTTTTTCAAATGATAATTTATGTGCACAATCTTTGAGATTAAGAAATATTTTATGCATTCAAAATTTGTTGACCTCTTTCCTGCTATTTCTTTTATTATTCTGCTTAGAAAATGTTTCATATCCCGAGATCATTATGATCATTATAATACACATCTACTTGTTTGTTAAATCTTTTAATTTTCATTGCTGGATTTAACTTATCTGTTTTGATTTTGGCAAGATGGAGCCTTAATTTGAGTCTTTTCTAACAGCCCATTTTCTGAACGTCATTTGCTAATAAAAATAATTGTTTTTCCATAGGCATATGGCGCTTTACCATTTGTCTGGTTTATATACACGGGACCTGGAACTTCAAATAATCTGCCTAAAAGAGTCTGCTTTAAATGTGGAGAGTGGTTGTTTCCAGTACTTTTTGTCCCAGTTGTTAAAAGATTACAACAGTCCTTAGTACTGTATTGCCCGAATGGGTGAGATCAACCTGCGGAGGCATTTAGGACCCAGGGGAAAGCCAGGCTTGGTATAGAAGGACAGAATCTCTGGCGCACACGCCTCCTACCCAAATCACAGCCCCGTGCAGCCCGGGCTCTCATTCACAGCTTTCTAGAGAAATCTGAGCTCCAACTGCCAGGATAGGGGATCTCACCCACCCAGTTCAGCCGCGAGGACACCTGCAGAAACACATTCTCAAAGCAAGCCTGGGCTGCGGTGTGAAGGTATTTGTTGCCTTTTTCTTCCTTCTGTGTTTGCAGAGCCTCCCCGCCCGTCCCCGCTCTAGCGGTGCCATGGCTGCGGCGTTTCAGCACTTCGGCGCGTGGACAGCTCCCATCTGCAATCCCACTGCACTCCATCCCTTCTGCACCCCACACTCTTCACCGCCTCCGCGGTCCATCCTCTTGCCACGCCGCACAGCCTGCGCTCCCCAGCCATCAGCACCCCATCTCCACCATCGCCGTCATCATCTCCACCAGCACCGGCGCGGTAACTACAGTCCACACAACTGTGTCTTGTCACTTAGACAAAGCCTGAGGTCGGCAAGGGAGAGAGGAAAGAGCTCAAGTTCTCAGGCATAGAAGGGAAAGTTCAGGTGGAGAGATCCCCTGAAAACAAAGAGAGACGCCTGCTCTAGAGGAAGGGGAAGTGGAGGCAGCAGGAAGAGACCCCAGCAAAGGGACAGATGGGGACTTGCCAGACACCAGCAGTTAGCCAGCTGCCTTTTAGCAGATTAGAGACTGTTTAGTTCAGGAAATTAACATGGCCTGAGGCATAGTGTGATTCCAGGAAGAAATGTTAGCTCAGCCCCGATATTCTGGTTTTCCAATGGAGAGTCACCAGGAAGCAGGGTGGGGGATGATGGGTGACTCACAGCACCCACATGGCTGTTTTTCTTCCTAAGCATTTACCGTAGAAACTCTGAAATTAAGTTTTTATTGAACTATTCTATATAATGAGAACCCCAAAGGTTAACTCTGTGGCCAAAATGAAAATTAAAATGATGGTCGTAAGAACCTAACAAATAAGGCTTTCCCTAGAAAATTCTATTTGCTCAAACGTCTCCTTTTCTTGTTTACTTACTTCAATTACCCAATCTTAAACCTCTCCTGGAAGAAGAACAGATATAACCCTTGCCCAAATGGCCAAAGTGGTAATGATATTCAGAGCAGATGGCCTGGCTTTGTTCATTACTAGTCAAGGACTGGCTCAGATTTGGAAGACGAGATTTTTGTGTGCTTTCTCAGTAATCAGGCGATAACACCATTTTCCTATAAATAGTAAAGGGTAATAGAGTGCAGAAATTGAAAAGGCATTTTATGTAACTGTGGTTTGCCTAGCTCTGCTTTACTGTGCTATCATTTTCTATCAAAGCTGATGGGGAGTTGGAACATCTTTCAAATAGCCCATTAATCTGGACCTGATGGCCCAGTCCTAGGTCATGGCACCGATTTGATTTAACCAAGATCATTTGCTTTATAAGAGCTAACAAAGTACAGCAAACAAGTGCTTGCACCTGTCATAAAGAAGTGTGCTGAAAGGGGCTCTTCGAATTGATTTTACCGAACTGCAAAGTATTGTAGTTTCTTTTGCTGCTGGTTTGTTTTGTATATTTTTTATTGTTTTTGTAAACATAAAATCAGGATCTTAATGTAAATGTGTGGTATCTAAGTGGAAATGTTGTCAGGTCACTGGTTCCAAGAACATTTAAACCACAGCACAGAAAGCCCCACTCAACAGTACCCTGTGTATTTAATCTGTCTCTTGGAGAAGGGACACTGAAGCTAGTTTTGCTCTTGCTTACCTTTAGGGGCACCACCCAAAAGACAAGAGACTCACAAACAGATATGTTCTGGAAGAAGCTTTGTGCAAAAATCCATGCTCAATAATCTTTATGAATGAGAACTAGTCACATCATGACAAAAGTTTACGTACTGTTACTAATTATATGAACTTAGTCTCAGTTCTATTTGTCTTTAAATTTTACTCCTTTTTTAAGCTTAAAGCATGAAAATATTTGGCAAAGTGTACTGCATTTAGTCACCTACCTACTGTCCTTAGACTGATAATATGCACAACAACCAGGGACTCTCAGGACACTGGGAAAGATTTTTTGAAAACTCCCTTATCTGTGTGGAAACAATGGTCCAGACCAGGAGGCTGGAAAATGTGTCCATGTGGCCAATTTGAGCTGCTTCACCAGAAACACAGGCCCAGAATGCAGAGCTTCCACAGACACTGTCTTCCTGTGCTTAATGCAATTTCCTGAGGCTGGTGAGCTGCTTCAGGGAGATTTACAAACACCTGTCTCAGAAGGAATGCTTCTCCTCCCTGTCTGAAATATGCCAAGCTTATTAATTTTTATAGAGTGTTACTGTTGTGGCTTTCACACATTTCTTAGTTAGGGCTGTTTATCTTTCATATTGATAATAACAAAACCTTCTTATTTAAAAATGGATTTAAAGGCAAAAAGAAACATTTTTTTCAGCACAGTGCCCTTTTTGTGGATGTGCTTATAGGGTAAAGAATTTTAGAATCTGAGTGTATAGCTGGGATGTCTTCTTCCTAAAAGATGAAATCTTGTATGCTAGAACTGATTGTGTCTGCTTACATCTTTGGGTTTGATAAAAGAAACACCCTATTATCTCTGAGAAATCTGCCTCTGACTTCACAAACTCTGTTGCTGCAGAACCACCTTTCAAAAATGGACTCTGGCTGGCTTTGATCTTCTCTGCTCTTGTGACACTGTAACTCAGACAGAGCATGTGACAAGCAGTACAGAGATAAAAAGCATGGTGCTTGTATGGGCATACTAACCCAGAAAACCCCCTAGGGTCATCCGGAGAGCTGGTCCTTCCTTCTTAGACCCTTTCCCAAATAGTCATTGTTTAAATAATTATCACTCATCCAGGTTTCCATGGAATTAAGCTTTAAGGGAGGGCCCACAATGTGAATGACCACAAGTCTGAGACCCTCATTAGCGCAAGTGCCTTATCTCTTTAGAGAGAAGTGGACTCAATTTCTAATCCAAGTTTTTCTTGGCTTAAAGGAAGTTTGGTTCACCTGGATGTATAAACCAGCTGGTCAGACACTGTCTGCCCCATAAAGAACATTTATATATTCAGATATAAGTTCATTATTCTCCCACCTTCTCTCAGTTTTCTCCATCAGGTCACCCTGTGTGGTTTATTTTCTATAGACTTGCTCTATGTCAGGACACATGGAAAACTCCCTTTGTAGTAGGCTAGTTTCCCAGGGGCTTTTGATCAGCTTGACTTCTGGGCAAGGAAGAATGTTTCAGGGTGATGTACTCTGTGGCCTGGGCACTAACAGCTGAATCTGATACTTAGATATCACCCAGATAACCGGCTATCCCTTGCCCATTTCTGTTGCTTAAAATAACGTTGCCTCAATTCAGATTCTATTACTGTTCAAATGGTATTATGTAAACATCCACACCTTTATGTGTGTCACAGGTTATGTGTGCATAGGCTACTTGATGTTCTGAATTTTATAGATTTGGGAGAAACAGGAACAAAGTGGTGGGGCAAGGGAAAATGGAGGGGCTCAAGTTACAGGCTTTATAAGCAAACTTCTTAAAATGGAATTAGCTGACGTTTTTTCACACTTCCTTTTTTTCATTCTCTTTATTTCTCCTCCTTATTTCCCTCTCCCTCTCTTCTTTCCCTCCCTCTTTCCCTCCTCCTCTTTCCCTCCCCATCCCTCCTCCTTCTCCCCAATTTTGCCTTTCATCTTTTCTTTCTCCCATCCTTTCTTTCTTCCCCCTTTCCTTCTTTTTAGATGCTAGATAGTATGCAAGCATACCAGGATGTGATTTATAGGGTGATATAGTAAGCTGCCATGAGAGCCATTGCCCATGTGAACAGATATGCTGGTGACATGCTTATTTTTCTATTACTGTGGTACTGCTGTCCAGAGACATTGTGAAATTTGCTTTGGGGCAGGTCATCCATCCCAGCAATTTGAGGTCATTGCTTCTCAGGTCTGGTTTTATTGTTTATTCAGGGAGTCAGGTGTGCATCTCAGTAGTCTGTACTTCTAATAACCCATGAAGTTAGGAGACTGCTTCTGATTAATGGGCTACTTTTGGTGAAATTCTTGATTGATATATAAAAGTTACACTTGTATGTGGGACACAGTGTGATCTTTCAATGAATGTGTATCATGTGCAATGACCAAATCAGGTTAATTGTCAGTTCCTTGTGTTAAGAATCTTCCTACCTTTCTGCTGGTTTTAAGATAAATAGTCATGGTAAGTGGTAGTTGACTCTGGAATAATGGAGCTTGTTGTTCAAGTCCAGCAATGTTCTAGTACTTGTCTCACTTTTTCTCCATTCTTCCTTTCCTTTGCAGCCTCTTCCTGTTCTCTTCTGCCAAATCAATGTGTTTTGTTTCTTATATATGAGGGAAACCATAGTATTTGTTTTCCTGTATCTGTCTTATTTCACTTAACATAATGGTTAGACCTCCTCTGAAGAAGGAATGACAGCAGTTATCGTCTTACTTAAATTTTATACCACCAGGTGTAATTAGTAATTGCCATTAACTGCAATGAAAGACAAACCATTCCAACTTCTGAGGTAGTTCAAGGTCAGTTGAGGGGAAAGTTGTCAGGGCTCTTCTTTCTTCTCCTGCAACTCCAGAGCAACTTTCTCTATTCCACTTTCACCTGACAGTTTTCTCTTTTTTTGATCCTTGCTGGGCTCATTGTTGTCCCAACGACATCCATGAGAAGAGCCCCAGTTACTTAGATGTCCTGGAAAAGCAGAGTAAAAGGGGCAACTTAATCCCAATTTGGGGAGCCTCATCCTTTGTACACCTCTAGATTATTTTTTCTCAAATCATGGAGTATATTTGGAGAAATATATTTTTCTTTTGAGACAAAATAGTCAAGCATTTCTACCTCCTCTCTTCCTCTCTGAGAGATATGCATACCAAACAGGACTGATCCACTTTGAATATGGACTGCCAACTGCTTTGGGCTTCTTCTGGCAACAGAGCAACATCCTATGAGGACATTTCAGTCTAATTTTTCAACATGTGTATAACCCTCTCCCCGATGCACTGTTTTTCTACAAGATTAGAAAGCAAAAGTACCCTAGTGAAACCTTCTCCCACCCTAAACAGTGTAGAGGTAGAAGGAAACTCTGCTGTCTTCCAGATCGCCTAGCCTTCTTTTGCATTGTCACACAGCAAACTAAATCCATGAAAGATGACAAAAGAGTGTTCTAGAACTCAGGAGTCAACTGTTTGCCAAATTGCTCCAATGTACCTGAGGGCCTGGTCTATTTCCATTTTAATCTGGAATCTATTTTGGGTAAGAAGGTTCTCAGTGTTGATGGAACTCCTTCCAGGGTACTTTTAACCTTTCTCAAGAGCGGGAGCGAATGGAGGCACATGACTGTGTTTGCTTGCTATTTTAAAAGGATCCAAGGGAATCTACACCATGAATATTTATGGGGCAGGAGTAAGCCCTGGGTTAGGGCTGAGCTAAAGGTGATGGAATGTTGACAGTGAGCCAGGACTAAATTCTGATCACGCTATACTTTCTGATGATTAAAGGTCTCCCCTCTGTCCTTCCAAACTCTCCCCACCCCTGGTATGGAGAATTCCTATCTGAAAGTTGGCAAATATTTGATGAAAGTCAGTGCATGCAGCAACATAGGCAAACTCAGGGCTTTGGTCCCTTTGTCTGAATAAAGGAAGAAGTCCTACAAACCATACCACTCCCATGAAAACCCAATAGCTGCAAAGAACCATTTCAAAAACTGACACATTCTGAATGTGTAATTAACAACCCCTGGGCTTGAAGTGTGGGTTCTGCTAGCCATAAGAGAACATGTTAGCATTCTGGAAAGATGTCAGATAGAATCACCCAGAGGACAAAGCTTTGTTCAGTGTGATTGTAAACATTGTCTAAATGGTCCAGTATCATCTACTTTGACTTTACTTGGTATAAAAATTCCTTGCACTGAATGTGGTAATGCATGCCTATAGTGTGAACAATCAAGAAGCTGAGGCAGGAGGATTGTGAACCAAAGGCCATCTGAGCTACATAACAAAACCCCTTCTAAAAAAACCCACAAAATAACAATAAACAACTAAAAGATACAATCAAGGCAATCAAGGCAACAATCAAGGCAAACAAATTAAAAATCTCTTTGGCATCCCTTGGTGAATATATGTGCAATTTACATATTTGGAATTGAGTTTTAAACTTAATATGTTTAAAACTTGTAAAAATTTTCTTTTGTCCTAGTGGATGAAGGAGTTGATTAAACTTTAATAGGTAGGGTTCATAAAGATTCATTTTTTCTTTCTTTTGTAAAAAGAAGAAAGCTCACAAAATGAACATGATTTTCTAATTTCATATTTATAGTAATATACATGTGAAATTCTATTCATTACTAAGAACACACTGAAGTCACACTACTCTGAAGCTTTATTCATTAGTAATTTGTGTCTATATACCTTAAAGAATATTAAAGTTTTTTCAGGTTCTGCTGTTACTCTTTTTGAGACAGGGTCTAATTTTGTATCCCAAGTTGACCTCAGATTCATAATCCTTTTGCTTCAGTCTCCTGGATCTTGTGATTTCAAATTTAGTCACTATGCCTAGTGAGGTTTTATAAACATTATCTGTCTGATCATGACAATATTCCCTTCTGTCTCCACATTTCATGTTTGATGTATGAGTGAGTGTGTAAGTAAATGTGAGTGTGTGTTAATAAATGAGTATGTAAGTGTAAGTATGTGAGTGTGTGAGCAATTAAATGTGAGTATGTGAATAAGTAAGTGTATGTGAATGAGTGAGTGTGTAAGTGTGTGGGTGATTTTGTGATTGTGTGAGTGAGTGAGTTGTGTGAGTGTTTGATGAGTGAGTGTGTAAGTGTGTGGGTGATTTTGTGATTGTGTGAGTGAGTGGGTTGTGTGAGTGTTTGATGAGTGAGTGTGTAAGTGTGTGGGTGAGTTTGTGATTGTGTGAGTGAGTGAGTTGTGTGAGTGTTTGATGAGTGTGTGAGTAAGTGTGGGAGTGAGTAAACATGAGTGTGTGTGAATGAGTGAGTGCATGAGAATGTGCATGCATGTGTGTGTGTGCATGTGTATGTGTAATTTTGTATCCCAAGTTGGCCTCAAGTTTTTTGTTTTTGTATCTCAAGTTGTGTGTGTGTGTGCATGTGTGTGAATGAGTGTGTGTTAGGATGCAGCTACCAAGAATGTCTTGTTAAAGATGGCAACTCCTCAGAGTTAATGGATAGCCATGAACAAAACATGCATAGTTAATTTGTGGTATGAAGGCTTGTTATATGTGTGTGTGTGTGTGTGTATATATATATATATATGTATATGTATATATATGTATATATATCCACATTTTGATCTAAGCTCTCAGTCTCTTCTTTCACCTAATAATTAATAAATTGACTTTAGAGATTGGCTGGAAATTAGATAGTATAATGTTAAGGCCCTTGGCACATAACAAGCAGTCACAAGTATTTGTCTTTTCCCATGCCACCGCTACCTCATTATTTGACTTTAAGCCAGCCCGGAAGCTAGTGTGCATCTTTTATTTATCAGGAGACAACATAATTATGATATTAACAAGAATACCACAGCTAATGGCAGATAGATTCTTTTTCATTTCATAAACATCTTCAGTTGTCTCATTCCACATGATTTTACCTTAGTGTTTCCCAGGAAATTATCTTTCTTTGACACATCAAAGGATCATTGTAACAAAAAAAAAATGATAATTGATGTAAAATGCTTTGAACGGTTACATATGTCTTAGGGAGGACATTGCTATGATTGTTCTGACCTCTTCCAGGTATTAATATGAAGATGATAATAAAATACATGGGAATAATTAGTGTAAAGGACCTGAAATAGGTCAGACTGGAAAATCTCTGCTTCACTAAGGAGCTTTTTTTAAATCTTACATCATATATATTTATATGTACACATGAATGTGAAATATGTGAAAATATGTCTGTTTGTGGTTATAAATATATACCTATATGTACATATTTCTTTTTTATTAGATATTTTCTTTATTTACATGTCATATGATTTCTCCTTTCCCAGTTTCCCCTCCTAAAAAAAAAGAAAAAAAAAGAACCCAAAACAACAAGAACAAAACCTTGTGGCCTTCCCCCCTCCCCCTGCTTGCTACCCCACCCTCTCCCACTTATTGGCCCTGGCATTCCCCTACACTGGGGCACAGAACCTTCACAGGGCCAAGGGCCTCTCCTCCCATTGATGACCGACTTTGCAATCCTCTACTATACACATTCTGCCAGAGCAATCAGTCCCACCATGTGTACTCTTTGGTTGATGGCTGAGTCCCTGGGAGCTCTGAGGGTACTAGTTAGTTCATATTGTTGTTCCTCCTAAGGGGCTGCAGACCCTTCAGCTCCTTTGGTCCTTTCTCTAACTCCTTCATTGGGGACCTTGTACTCAGTTCAATGGATGGCTGTGAGCCTCTACATCTGTATTAGTCAGGCACTTGTCAGAGCCTCTCAGGAGATAGCTATATCAGGCTGGATTGTCCTTCCTTCAGTCTCTGCTCCATAGTTAGTCTCTGCAACTCCTTCTGTGGGTATTTTGTTACTAAGGAGCTTTTTTATTACTCTTCAAATAGATAAAAATTTTGCTATGCATTTATAAACCACTTCCTTAGGAATGAATTGTGTATGAGCAAAATGTTCACAGATTTATTTAGTTTTCTTACTTGAGATGAAATGCTTATCTGGACTCTATGGATGTCAGGAATTTAAACTCCTAGCAGTAGAGACTTCCTTTTCTCATTTATACAAAAATACAACAACCCAAATATCTAGTTTATTAGGAAATTTTGTGGGATATAAGCACAAGCATTCTAGCTTGGCCTCCCAAGAGATACTCCTCTTTCAGAATAAGAAGCCATGAGGGACCCTGCAGCACCAGGGAGAGCTGCTTTCTGCACCTGCCTAAAGCGCCCTCTCCGCTTGGTGATCAGACTTCACTGTTAAGGTCATGCTTGGCCCTCTCTGAGGCATGGTAAAGGATGCATCTTTCCAAGACAATGGCCTTGGAACGACAAGGGTCTTTGATCTGTTATATGGGCAAAGGAAAATATTAAAAAGAACAAACCATTAGTGATAGCTGAAAAGGCACAGTCAACTGAATCCTAAGTAGCTCCAGCCATTTCCCATTGTTAAAAAAAGAATAGAGATAGAGCACTGTCTAAGGCTGTCTAAGAAGGTCTGGCAACTCAGAGGCAGATTTGGGCCTGCAGAAGGGTTAGTAGGGAAGAGATATGAGGGAAGGAGAATGGGAATCTGCAGCCTTGAGAGGAATGTCAAGTAGCAAATACTTAAACCTCTGCTACCCAACAGAGGCAAACCAGCACACAAGTGAAGAACGTAGCCCAGAGAAATTATTTGGACTATCATCCCGTCTCTACCTCTTGGCAAGACATTTAATTTTTTTGCATCTCAGATTCTACTCATTTTGTCTAGTCATTCTAAAATGTACTGTAGTATATAAAGAGACTATGTGAGTGTCCAGGGCATAATAAATACAGCAATAATAAATAATGAATTATAGCTATTGTCATTATTGTGAATACTGTCAGGAAAGCAAACCACTTTCACTTGTGAGCAGGACATCAAGTAACCTATTCATAATTCAGAAAAGTCAAGTGAGAACACAAGCCTGTGGTTGATTGAAAATGCCACATTGTGATAAACATTCTTCATACAGCTTTTCTTGTGCTTTAACTAGCATTGATTGGTGTTATTTAAATAGCAGTTGGTTCAAGATTCCAGTATGAAGGATTTACCTTTAATGAAATATATATTATCTTTCATATTAAGCATGAGATCGAGTGACCCTGCCTGGAGTGTTCTCACCAGAAGCTTCTACTCGTGGTGATCACAGAATAAAGATGTAAACTGGAGCAAATTTATCTCAGATATTATAGATGGGAGGCATAGCTATGTGTGGTGGCAGGGCATGAAATATGCAACCTCAATTCTCCCCTTGAACCCACGGTAATTTCTCTGGGAAACATTGTTGCATTGCTTGGACTGTGAGGTAAGAAGCTTGCTCCAAAGCAGCTTTAAATCTTCTTCAGGGAACAAGCTGTTGCTATGCATTGTGCTCTTACTGCTGTGCTCCTTGGCTTGGAACTGTGAACATTACCCAGAATTCTTCAGTGAGACAGGGATCTGAAATACAGTGTGCCTAGAGGAAATTCTCTGGGGGGTGGGGAGAGGATTCTTTATAGATAAGGGAGAGAATTAAAGGTTAGCTGCAAGGCTTTAAGAAAAACTAGCCTGCCCCAGATATGGGAGAACCACTGACTTGTAAAGCCAGCATTTTGACTGCTGTTTTCATTGATGCTTTTATAACTGGTAGGATCTGCTACATTATATATACTGTCCTAAGCACTGAGAAAATGTCAGTGGTCACAATGAACTTCTTTGCTCACAGAGTTGACCTTCTTTATGTTGCATATACCGAGTATTCACAGATCAATAATAGACACCCTCCTTTTATAGGGGATTCTGAATACAAGGGCGAAGGGAAGATGCTAATAAGACATGGTGTGGTTAAAGGTGTGTGTATCATCTGATTTCTGATTTCTGAAGGTTGTGGAGGGTTTCCTGGGGAGAGTGACTTTCAGATTGAGTTCTAAAGAATGAAGAGTTGGAAGCTAATAATGGATGTTAATCACAATGTGATATGAGTTTATTTCAATTGTAATACAGAGAGTAATGGGAATGTAGAAAATAAATTGGCAACAAAAGCCATGGTAAAAAGCCTGTTTTCAGTCTAAACACTGGAGTGGGTGATGGTCTCAGTTATGTCAGCAACTATGGATCTGGAAAGATGGGAAGAGATCTAGTAAAAATGTGACTGCCTGCTAGTGGATGGCGAAGGAGAGGGGATAATAAAAGATGTCTTCCAGAGCTCTAAATGTGAACTTTCATGGGAGTTGTCATTCACTAAGAGATAAAGCTGGAGGATCAAATTCAGGATAGAGAGCTATGAATAGTTCAGTTTTGAACATAATGTATTTGTAATATCTGTAGGTTATCTGCAGGAAGATGCTCAGTGGGCGACTGAATGAGGAGCCAGGAAATCAGAAGAAAGCTAGGGACTGGAGCTATTTGCACGCAGGTAGACAGATCATGGAACAGGATCCTGAAAATTCTGGCATCGGCTTGCACAGAGCGAGAAGAATGAGCAGGGAAAAACAAGAAGCAGGGGACAGGGATGGCCAGGGCCTGTGGACAGAGAAACGAATGAGGGAAGGAGAAGATAGTCTAAGGAGGAGAAGGTCAGTGTCCAATACTAATGGATATCACCTAAACTGGAAACTGAAAATTGACTTTTGGATGTAGCAACATGAATGCCATTCAATGCTATCTGGACTGCTTGTTACCCTCACAGTTTATGTTTGTTTCATCATCATCATCATTTGTGTTGATCTTAGCCAGGGTTACTATTGATGAAACACAATGGACAAAAGCCACTTGGGGAAGAAAGTTTTTATTTGCCTTACATATCCTGAAGCACACACAGTCCATTGAGGAAAACCAAGGCAGGAGCTCAAAGAAAGCATTAACTCAAAGAAGGTGTGAACCTAGAGGCAGGAGCTGATGTAGAGTCCATGGAAGGCTGCTACTTACTGGCTTTCTTTGCTCGGTCTGCTTTCTTATAGCACCTAGGACTATCAGCCTAAATGTGACACCACCCACAATGAACTAGGCCCTCCTACATCAATTATTAGAAAACTCTGAATAGACTTGCCTATAGCTTCAGCTTATGAACGGAATTTCTCAGTTGATGTTCTTCCTCTCAGATGACTTAAGCTTGTGTCATTAGTGCCTATGTTTCTACAAAAATGATATCTCCCTCTTTGGTTTGTTGGTGCAAAGATGTTGATCAGGATGTCTAAGAGCATGGTGAGTGTAGGGATAAATTGGAGGAAGTACACAAAGAAAGACTCAAAAGAATGCAGGTGATTTTCTTCTTTTGCTTATCATTTACAAGGAGAAATAAGATGATAATCAAAACTCTATTATTTTCAGTACTCAGGACAATAGAAAAGCGATAGAAAATGGACAGATTTAGAAGCCCATATGGGTGAGGTAGAGAGCAGATTGAGAGCCTTGGGTGCCTGTGGTTTCTTAGCAGGAGTGGAAGAAATCAAAACAACGAATTCCACATGAGCCTGCAGACCTTTCTCATGGCTCAGAATGTCCTTCCTGAAGGTCAAGCTTCCAGCCCTGAACTTGTCTGGTGTAACCCAGCCCATAGCAGTACTCTTTCTATTAATTAAGCACCTTAGGGTTAGATTAGGGTGAACTTTAGTATTCTCAAGCTGTGAATGGCTGCCTTTAAAAGATGTGAGGGGAAGATTTATGTCTGGGATACTTGTTTGAGAAATGAGGCTAATGGGAAACAATCAATTGTATAGCAGCCATAGTATCACTGTTGTATCTAGGCCCACGATCAGCCACATAAGCATGTTTTAGCATCATCAACAACAAAACCATTCATTAATAAAATATCACTCTATCGTTAATATGACTACAGACCATTATCTTAAGGAGTCACTGTAACTAATAATTTTGTGAATGTATTTCAAATGTTTGTATATTAACTATTCAAGTTGTTAATAATAAGGCCAAATGTCCTATCTAAAGGATAATATGTGCTTAGTTAAAAGGTATATATATGCTCATCAGACCCACACTTCAATGAACTCTTCTATCTAGGCTTCAATGAATTTGCCTGGATATTCTCTGCCTCATCTCTCTCTTGTTTCTCTTGTGTGCATCTGTTTTTCAGTAAGCAATGGCTTCAGTTTCCCTCCTCTTTTGGATGGCCACCACCACATAAGGCCTGAATGTCCTGCTGTTTTCCAAGGACAGAAAGAAGCCTCTGTACCTGCCTGTTTGGGGAGCAGTCTTATAGGGGAGACGTCGAATGGGCCACAGACTCAGCACACTTCCATGTGAATGGGACCAGTTTCTGTTCTTCCCAAACCTCAGAGCTTAAGCGCTTTGGAAGGAGATTTGGCCAAGATGACGCATTTGCAGGCTGGGCTCAGTCCAGACACTATAGAGAAAGCTCGCCTGGAACTGAATGAAAACCCAGATGTTTTACATCAGGACATTCAGCAAGTCAGAGACATGATCATCACCAGGCCAGATATTGGGTTTTTACGTACAGATGATGCCTTCATCCTGCGATTTCTCCGAGCCAGGAAGTTTCACCAAGCCGATGCCTTCAGACTCCTGGCCCAGTACTTTCAGTACCGCCAGCTAAACCTGGACATGTTCAAAAACTTTAAGGCAGATGATCCTGGGATAAAGAGGGCTTTGATCGATGGATTCCCCGGAGTGCTGGAAAATCGTGACCACTACGGCAGGAAGATTCTCTTGCTGTTTGCTGCCAATTGGGATCAGAGTAGGTAAATGTAGATAGTGTCTTTACTTGGCTTTGCTTTGACGTAGCATCATCAGTGCATGCTGGGCTTGTATTGCTTTACAGGCCAAACTTCATTCCACATACCCTCACGGAGGTTTTAAGACCCTGGTGTAATGTCATCAAAAAGCAAAACCCCAAAACAGCCTCTGAGTTGTACTGAACTTTAGAAGCAGGTGTTTCACTCATCAAATTGGGTCATTTATTTTAATAAATCCAAAGCTGGTGTTCTAGAAGGTTCATCTGTTCTCTTTGGCATTATCACCTTTAGCAACAACAGTACAAAAAAACCAGATTCGCTAGATTGGTTTTCACACAAAATAGTTTTGTGGATGCTCTCTGTAACTTTAATATCCTCCTCTTCTGTGTGGCAGACTTTTCATACAAATGAGCTCCCTTGCAAAATGTCCTTTTTAGAGCCCCAAATTCTACATACCCATTTATCCGTCTTCATCTCTTTACCTAGTCCCTCATGCCAAAATATGGGATCATCTTTGGCATTGGTCCCAGTATCTGATTTCTTCCCAAATTCCATCCACCTCCACCTTTTCCTTTAAAAGTCATTTCCAGTATCTTCACTTCACTGCCCCCATCGCTATCGACCAAGTTTTTGCTCACATTATTTTATAAAAACAATTATAACAGAAATGTAAGGTTACACTGCTCAGCAGATAACCTTTTTTGATGCTTATCACATTTTCTACTGGGTATTTGTATGATCTCATCTAACCACCCAAGATCTTAGGATTATGAAGGTTACTGCCATTTCCCAGACTTCACATTTGATGGCACAAGAATCTGAGAAGTTACAGACATGGATTCGCTGTCACACAGCTAGTAAAGCCAGAATGGAGTTGTGTGCTGGTTATGTGACTTGAGAGCCAGTTTTCATAGCCCAGCTGTGCAATGCCACTGTGTGTCATGAGATCAGGGAATATGGTGCCTTTTGCATGTTTGTCTCTTTGCTGGGTAGTACAATAATCAATGTTGACTGAGGAAAATGAAAGAAGCCATTTGCTAGAACTTCCACTGTGGCTAGGGCTTTCAAACAATATCATGAATAAAAAGTTTATGTTCATGGGAAGACACAGGCATATCAAAACATATCAAAACATATCAAAACCTTACCAATGCTATTTAAAAGAACTTCTGGTCTGTCTTTCTGCTGCCTCATGCCACTGTTTTTTTGTTTTTGTTTTTGTTTTTGTTTTGTTTTTTTTAGAATATCAGAAGTGCAGGGAGGCTTCACAATTATTGGCTCTTTCCTGGTTGATAAATCCAGGAAGAAGCATCTGGCTCTGGAAAAGTACACAAATGTCCCCACACAATCAGCCTAGACTTGAGTCAGTTTGGCACCTGAACCGATAATAGCAACATGGAGTAGAAATCATGTTTATCAAGTTCACATTGCCGTTCATGGTGAGCCTTGCTTTACGTTGCTTCACTGATGAGAACGATGGATGGATTCTTACATTCATTCATCCATCATCTAATCAACAAGCATGTAGAGGTGTGAGTTGGAGGCACTTAAGGCCATGATGAGAACATGAGGTCTTCATCAGTGAACACCCATGGGCAGGTCATGGTCCAATAAATGATGCAGTATATAAATGGCTAGATGCTACCCTCTACTGAGTCCAGAGACACAGGAGCCATAGACACAGCATCTAAGTGGAATGGAAGAGTCCTACTCCCAAGAATGGTACACTCCCATTCTGGCTCTGGCAGCCAGACAGTTGGGATGATTCTGGAGAATAATCATGCTGATGTCATTGTGCTAAATTGCCAGTGTTCTGAGGTTTCCATCTGTTAGGACGGACTGTGCGCTGAGCACCACTGAGCTGTGCTCTTCACATAGAGAAATGAACCATAGTAAGATGCTTTATTTTGTTTTAAGATTTGGTCTGTATATCCCCAAATATGTCACAAAGAAATAAGAGGTAACAAATCTCTGAGGAAATAATGAAAATGTTTATGATTATGATAACCTCGGACAAGTTACTTCCTTCTCTGTTCCTTGAATTCCTCATGTGTAAAATAAGGTTCTAGCTCTAATGAGTCATGAGTGAGAAGCCTATTCAGTCTCATCCGATGGATGAGAAGGGATTCTCAGATTCACTTTATAGGCTCCCCACTTGCTCAACATTTAAAAATAATCTCTCTCCGCTCCTTTTTCTCATAGTCCCACGACCTGATTTTCTTCTAACTATACAATTTTATCCAAACAATTTTGCTTCTGACAAAGTGATATTGGTAAATCTATACACTCGACATTAAATCAGATGCAAACAAACCAGTATGGACATGAATAGGACCATCCCACTTGTGGTGATATGCCCTCAGACAAGCAGCCTCCTTCACACTGGTTCATCTCCTGTGAGGCAGAGGATAAGAGCAATGCCTTTACGTGGAGTGGGAGAGAGAGAGAGCAACATCACCCTGAAGTTCATTGGCATAAAACAAGCATTCAATAGACACTGGCTTCTGGTATTATCACTACTATTTTAAAAATCTGACTTCAAAAACAATGGCAGACAGATGGCAAATAAATTAGAAGTGGATCCAGGAGGACACTATTTCAAAACGAGAGTGGGATTATCCATGCAAGAAATCCACCCACTTGACTAAGGCACCTGCCTGCTTTCCTCAGATATCTGCCACACAGATCCTGCCAAGGAAGGTCCAAAAGGCCAGGGAAATTCTCACAGCCTTGCACGGTGACTGCGCCTCTCTGAGGGGTGTCAAGTGATCAGGCAGTGATTTGAAGGTCTCATGTGAAAGGTTTACTGAGATTAAGATGATTATTAATATTTATTAAAATGATGTAAACTCTCATGCATCTTGATCTGACACATGGATGGAAGTGACCGGCTGGGAGCAGGTCATAGCCAAGGCATGCTAGGAATCGAGCTACCAGAATTCAAGCTGGCCTTGCTCAGAGGTGGAGGCTCCAACAGCAGAAGTCTACAGAAGTGTGGTTTCTGTAGCTGCCAGGATGAGCTGAATGAGTTAAATACAAAAGCACCACATACTGATTCATAAAGTAAACGTGGCCAGCGCTTCTAGAGCCAGCAGAGTTGCTATTCTAGTGCACATGCTCGGTGTACACTGGGACATAGGTCGACACCCTTACTCAATGATTCCTCTGACAGCTCACCTTCCCTCATAGCAGCATTAGCGAGACTTCACAATCCGCCCCCTTAAGATCTGTGAAGAAAATCCATTTCTTGCCTCTTTTTTTCTGAGCTGTAAATGTGCACGTGAGCCTTTGCTGTCAGGACCCCGGTGCTTCAGAGAGAAAGACAAGCAGGGAGGCACTGTGTATTTATTCCTGGATTTCACTTCAGCCCAAAACAAAACTTAAGCTTGGGGTCCCATTGTTTTACTGTTTGGAGTCCCAATTTTTCAAGTGGAAACTACAAAAGACATTGGGCCTCTCTGGCTGCCACAAGGACAAACCTGATCTTGGGAGAGTCCCAGAGACAGAAGAGATTGAGTGATGAACTCTGAAGTCAGGTGGCCACCTTAAATTCCAGCAGCCTTCTCAAAGCCCCATCCCATAGGAGGTAGTTGAAATCCTATCATGCAGTCTCTCACCTGTAAGTCAGGGGTGGTGACCACAGGTTTACACTTGCTGATGTGCACAAGGACTTCTTTCTTAAGAATAAATAAGCCAAGGAGGTAAAGCACTGGAATAACAGGTCAGAAGGAACTCTATAAACACAGAAACCTTTGATAAAATTATCAACATTTTCTACTTGGAAAACTGTAAAAATGATAACTGTGACAGACCATAACTCCAAAATTATATTGGGATAGAAGGCTCTGCTGTTCTTAGATAGCTGGCTTAAAGGCCTCTTCCTATTGTTGATCAAAGGTTGTAAGAACAACAATCAGGGGACTCCAGACACACAAACCCCATAACACACCATAATCGTATCCACAGAACTATGTGCAGACCAGCTGTTCCCACCCCAAGTTTTTTTTTTATTAGATGTTTTCTTATTTACAATATCTCCTTTCCCAGGCTCCACTCCAAATAATAAAAAAATAAATGAAAAATAAAATAAGAAAAAAATAAAGTAAAATAAACAAAAAATAAACAATACCCGGTTCCTTCTCACCTCCCCCTGCTCATCATCCCACGCCCTCCTGCTTACTGGCCCTGGCATTCCCCTACACTGGGGCATAGAACCTTCACAGGGCCAAGGTCCTCTCCTCCCATTGATGACCGGCTTGGCCATCCTCTGCTATAATATGCTGCTGGAGCCATGAGTCCCCCCCATGTGTGTTCTTTGCTTAGTGGTTTAGTCCCTGGGACCTCTGAGGGCACTAGTTAGTTCATATTGTTGTTCCTCTTAAGGGGCCGCAAACCCTTCAGCTCCTTGGGTCCTTTCCTTTTTTTTTTTCTTAGCTCCTTCATTGGGGACCCTGTACTCAGTCCAATGGATAGCTGAGCACCTCTACTCCTGTATTAGTTGGGTACTGTCAGAGCCTTTCAGGAGACACCTATCTCAGGCTCCTGTCATCCAGCACTTGGCATCCACAATAGTGTCTAGATTTGATGATTGAATATGGGAAGGATTCCCAGATGGAGCAGGCTCTGAATAGTCCTTCCTTTAGTCTCTGCTCCATAGTTAGCCTCTACAACTCCTTCCATGAGTATTTTGTGCCCCTTTTTAAGAAGGAACTAAGTATCCTCACTTTGGTCTTCCTTCTTGAGATTCTTATGGTTTGTGGTTTGTACTATGTGTATTCCAATCTTCTAGCTAATATTCACTTATCAGAGAGTGCATACCATCTGTGTTCTTTTGTGATTGGGTTACCTCACTCAGGGTGATATTCTCCAGGTCCATCCATTTCCTCAAGAATTTCATAGTACTCCATTGTGTAGATGTACCACATTTTCCATATCTATTCCTCTGTTGAGGGACATTTGGGTTGTTTCCAGTTTCTGGCTATTATAAATAAGGCTGCTATAAACATAGTGGAGCATGTGTCCTTATTACATGTTGGAGCATCTTCTGGGTATATGCCCAGGAGTGGTATAGCTGGGTCCTCTGGTAGCACTATGTCCAATTTCCAGAGGAACCGCCAAACTGATTTCCAGAGTGGTTGTACCAGCTTGTAATCCCACCAGCAATGAAGGAGTATTCCTCTTTCTCTACAACCTTGCCAGCATCTGCTGTCACCTGAATTTTTGATCTTAGCCATTCTGACTGGTGTGAGGTAGAATCTAAGGGTTATTTTGATTTGCATTTCCCTGATGACTAAGGATGTTGAACATTTCTTTAGGTGCTTCTCAGCCATTCAATATTCATCAGTTGAGAATTCTTTGTTTAGCTCTGTACCCCATTTTAATAGAGTTATTTGGTTCTGTGGAGTCTAACTTCTTGAATTCTTTGTATATATTGGATATTAGCCCTCTATCAGATATAGGGTTGGTAAAGATCTTTTCCCAATTTGTTGGTTGCGGTTTTGTCCTATTGACAGTGTCTTTTGCCTTACAATTGCTTTGCAATTGTATGAAGTCCCATTTGTCGATTCTTGATCTTAGAGCATAAGCTATTGGTGTTCTGTTCAGAAAAATTTCCCCTGTGCCTATAGGCTCCAGGCTCTTCCCCACTTTCTTTTCTATTAGTTTCAGTGTATCTCGTTTTATGTGGAGGTCCTTGATCAACTTGGACTTGAGCTTTGTACAAGGAGATAAGAATGGATCAATTTGCCTTTTTCTACATGCTGTCAGTTGACCCAGCACCATTTGTTGAAAATGCTGTCTTTTTTCCACTGGATGGTTTTAGCTCCTTTGTCAAAGATCAAGTAGCCATAGGTTTGTGGGTTCATTTCTGGGTCTTCAATTCTATTCCATTGATCTACATGCCTGTCACTGTACCAATATACCATGCAGTTTTTATCACAATTGCTCTGTAGTACAGATTAAGGTCAGGGATGGTGATTCCACTAGAGGTTCCTTTATTGTTGAGAATAGTTTTGGCTGTCCTGGGCTTTTTGTTTTTCCAGACAATTTTGCAAATTGCTCTTTCTAAGTCTGTGAAGAATTGAATTGGAATTTTGAT
This sequence comes from Mastomys coucha, assembly GCF_008632895.1. Taxonomy (NCBI): domain Eukaryota; kingdom Metazoa; phylum Chordata; class Mammalia; order Rodentia; family Muridae; genus Mastomys; species Mastomys coucha. The sequence continues at coordinate 27,390,205 of NW_022196896.1, read as the reverse complement.
GGGGATTGCATTGAATCTGTAGATTGCTTTCAGCAAGATGGCTATTTTTACTATATTAACCCTGCCAATCCATGAGCATGGGAGATCTTTCCATCTTCTGAGATCTTCTTCAATTTCCTTCTTCAGAAACTTGAAGCTTTTGTCAAACACGTCTTTTACTTTCTTAGTTAGAGTCACACCAAGGTATTTTATATGATTTGTGACTGTTGTGAAGGGTGTTGTTTCCCTAATTTCTTTCTAAGCCTGTTTATCCTTTGTATAGAGGAAGGCCACTGATTTGTTTGAGTTAATTTTATATCTAGCTACTTTGTTGAAGTTGTTTATTAGGTTTAGGAGCTCTCTGGTGGAAGCTTTGGGGTGACTTAAGTACACTATCATATCAAGAGCAAATAGTGATAACTTGACTTTTTCCTATCCAATTTGTATCCCTTTGATCTCCTTTTGTTGTCTAATTGCACTGGCTAGGACTTCAAGTACAATATTAAACAGGTAGGGAGAAAGTGGGCAACCTTGTTTAGTCCCTGATTTTAGTGGGATTGCTTCAAGTTTCTCTTCATTTAGTTTGATGTTAGCTACGGGTTTGCTGTATATTGCTTTTACTATGTTTAAGTATGGGCCTTGAATTCCTTATCTTTCCAAGACTTTTATCATGAAGGGATGTTGGATTTTGTCAAATGCTTTCTCAGCATCTAATGAGATGATCATATGGGTTTTTTTTTTTTTGAGTTTGTTTATATAGTGAATTACGTTGATGGATTTCCAAATATTGAACCATCCCTGCATCCCTGGGATGAAACCTACTTGATCATGATGGATGATTGTTGTGATGTGTTCTTGGATTCGGTTTGCAAGAATTTTAGTGAGTATTTTTGCATCGATATTCATAAGGGAAATTGGTCTGAAGTTTTCTTTCTTTGTTAAGTCTTTGTGTGGTTTAGGTATAAGAGTAATTGTGGCTTCATAGAATGAATTGGGTAGAGTACCTTCTGTTTCAATTTTGTGGAATAGTTTGAGGAGTATTGGTATTAGGTCTTTTTTGAAGGTCTGATAAAACTCTGCACTAAACCCATCTGGTCCTGGGCTTTTTTTGGTTGCGAGACTGTTAATGACTGTTTCTATTTCCTTAGCAGATATGGGACTGTTTAGATCGTTGATCTGATCTTGATTTAACTTTGGTACCTGGTATCTGTCTAGGAAATTGTCCATTTCATCCAGGTTTTCAAGTTTTGTTGAGTATAGGCTTTTGTAGTAGGATCTCATGATATTTTGGATTTCCTCAGTGTCTGTTGTTATGCCTCCCTTCTCATTTCTGATCTTGTTAATTAGGATACTGTCTCTGTGCCCTCTGGTTAGTCTGGCTAATGGTTTATCTATTTTGTTGTTTTTCTCAAAGAACCAGCTCCTGGCTTGGTTGATTCTTTGTATAGTTCTGTTTGTTTCTATTTGATTTATTTCAGCTCTTTGTTTGATTACTTCCTGCCTTAGACTCCTCTTGGGTGAATTTGCTTGTTTTTGTTCTAGAGTTTTCAGATGTGCTGTCAAATTGCTGGAATATGCTCTCTCCAGTTTCTTTTTGGAGGCACTTAAATTATCAGTTTTCCTCTTAGGACTGCTTTCATTGTGTCCCATAAATTTGGGTATGTTGTGTCTTCATTTTCATTAAACTCTAGAAAGTTAATATCTTTATTTCTTCCTTGACCAAGTTATCATTGAGTAGAGTACTGTTAAGCTTCCACGTGTATGTGGGCATTATATTGTTTATGTTGTTATTGAGGAGCCTTAGTCCATGGTGATCTGATAGGATGCAAGGAATTATTTCAATCTTCTTGTATCTGTTGAGACCTGATTTGTGACCAATTATATGGTCAGTTTTGGAGAAGGTACCATGAGGTGCTAAGAAGAAGGTATATCCTTTTGTTTTAGGATAAAAAGTTCTATAGATATCTGTTAAATCCATTTGTTTCATAACTTCTGTTAGTCTCACTGTGTCTCTGTTTAGTTTCTGTTTCCATGATCTGTCCATTGCAGAGAGTGGGGTGTTGAAATCTCCCACTATTATTGTGTACAGTGCAATGTGTGCTTTGAGCTTTAGTAGGTTTCTTGTATGAATGTAGATGTCCTTTGATTTGGAGCATAGAGGTTCAGGATTGAAAGTTTCTCTTGGTAGATCATACCTTTGATGAATATGAAGTGTCCCTCTTTATCTTTTTTGATCAATTTAGGGTGAAAGTCAATTTTATTCGGTATTAGAATGGCTACTCCAGCTTTTTTCTTGGCACCATTGGCTTGGAGAATTGTTTTCCATCCTTTTATTCTGAGGTAGTGTCTGTCTTTGTCACTCAGGTGGGTTTCCTGTATGCAACAAAATGTTGGGTCCTGTTTATGTACTCAGTCTGATAGTCTATGTCTTTTTATTGGGGAACTGAGTCCACTGATATTAATAGATATTAAAGAAAGGTAAATGTTGCTTCCTGTTATTTTTGTTGTTAGAGTTGGAAATCTGTTCATGTGTTCTTTTAATTTTTGTTGGAAAATTACTTTTTTGCTTTTTCTAGGATGTAGTTTCCCTCCTTGTGTTGAAGTTTTCCATTTATTACCCTTTGAAGGGCTGGATTTGTGGATTTCTCTGGTGAGAAGTCTGGTGTAATTCTGGCCTGCCTTTATATGTTACCTGACCTTTTCCCTTCACTGCTTTTAATATTCTTTCTTTGTTTTGTGCATTTGGTATTTTGACTATTAGGTGGTGGGGGGGAATTCTTTTCTAGTCCAGTCTATTTGTAGTTCTGTAGGCTTCTTGTATGTTCATGGGCATCTATTTCTTTAGGTTAGGGAAGTTTTCTTCTATAATTTTGTTGAAGATATTTACTGGCCCTTTAAGTTGGAGGTCTTAACTCTCTTCTATACCTATTATCCTTACATTTGGCCTTCTCATTGTGTTCTGTATTTCCTGGATGTTTTGGGTTAGGAGCTTCTTGCATTTTGTGTTTTCTTTGACTGTTGTGTCAATGTTTTCTATGGTATCTTCTGCAACTGAGATTTTCTCTTCTATCTCTTGTATTCTGTTGGTGATGCTTGCATCTATGTTTCCTGACTTCTTTCTTAGAATTTCTATCTCCAGAGTTGTCTCTCTTTGTTAACTGTTCCTACTTTCATTTTTAGGTCCTGGATGGTTTTGTTCAGTTACTTCACCTGTTTGGTTGTGCTTTCCTGTAAGTCTTTAAGGGATTTTTGTGTTTCCTCTTTAAGGGCTTGAACCTGATTACCTGTGTTTACCTGTATTTCTTTAAGGGAGGTATTCATGGTCTTCTTAAATTCCTCTATCATCATCATGAGATTTGATTTTAGATCCAAATCTTGCTTTTCTGGTGTTTTGGGATATCTAGGACTTGGTGTGGTGGGGGTACTAGGTTTTGATCAAGCCATGTAGTCTTGGTTTCTGTTGGTAAGGTTCTTGCATTTGCCTTTCGCCATCTGTTGATCTCTGGTGTTAGATGTTCTTGCTGTCTATGGCTGGAGCTTGTTCCTCCTGTGTGTCTGTAAGCCTGTATCAGCACTTCTGGGAGACCAGCTCTCCTCAGGTAAGAACTGTGTGCAGTGGGCTGTGGATCAGTTGTCCCTCTTGAGTCCTGGGGTCAGAACAAACCCTGGAGACAGGCTCTCCACTTGCAGAGAAGGGGCAGAGAGGGCTGTCGATCTGTAGAACCTCCTCCTAGGTGAATAAGGAGGTAGAAAGGATCCTGCACTGGCTGCCATCTGGCTTCTGAGGCCTGTGCCTCCTGGCTGGTCCCGTCTCCTCCTAGGTGAAGAGGGAGGTAGAAAGCCCCACCCCAAGTTTTAGGATGAGGGACCAAAACAGAGGGGCTCTTACTAGTCAGAAGGCATTGCATATAGAAAACATTATTTTGTCAATGTCGTTGTCTCTCAGCTAAATGCTCAGATATGAGCAAGTTGAAAATTAGTCTTAAATGTTGTTTCTTTGGGGGAAATTTAGACACTCTAAGAACACTTGAATCTGGATAACTCTTAAAGTGTAACCTAAAGTGTAAATGAGGCTGGTGAGAAGCTTGTTTAATACCTTCAAACATAGGGACAGGAAGAAGGTCAAACATCTAGCAGGCTGCTTCTCCCCACATTTGATACCAAACAAAAGGTCTATACTGAAGATTAGCAAGCCCCACAAGTTTAAGACATGGAGCTGTGACAAAGCTGAAAAAGTAGGGGAAAATTTAAGGAGGGACCATAAACCTTAGTAATTTACTCAAAGTAAATCATATTCTAATAAAATATTTAGAAACTCACACTTAAGATAAAAATACATAGTTAATAAAATCAACACAGCACGTCTGTTTTGTCCTGGTTTGACCTAGCATGGCTCCACTCTGACAAGCCAGCTATCTTGGGGAAAGAGCCTTCATTAAGTTGTGTCCTGTTATTTCAGTTCCAGTCCCTACAACACACACACACAAGGAGACCCAGCTGCAAGTGTCTTACTTTTTCAAAGCATTTTCACAAGCATTTTCTCAGTTACTGCTAAGAGCTGTTGGGGACACAGAGAATCACTAACTTACTGATGACAGCGATGAAGGGGGTTTGGGAGGAGATAATGTCGTCTTCTTCAGGGAGCAATGTGACTCACCCATGGAAAAGCTGAGGCTCACAGCTTCCATTCCAAGTTAATTCCAAAGACATCTGGAACCAATTACTCAGCCTTGGCATTATTAGATGTTTCAAAAATACCATTGGAGCTTCTGCAAGGCTCTGTGTGTGTGTGTGTGTGTGTGTGTGTGTGTGTGTGCATGCCCATGCATGCATCCACGTGTGTGTCAGAGCTTAGAATTGAGGGTTTTCTTGGATCAGTCTCCAGGGTCTCTCACTCAGCCTGGAGCTTATTCATTTAGTTAGATTGGCTTCACTGTGAACTCTATGAATCTGCCTGCCTTCTACTCTCCAGCACTGGGATTATGAAATTGTATTACTATGCCTGGCTTTTATGTGAGTTTTGTGTACTGAACCCAGGTTCATAATCTTGTGTAGCATACATTTTACTGACTGAGCATCTACCCACCCCCTAGACTTGGTGTTCTTTAATGTGATAAGTGAGGAATGCATTCTATAACATCCAGAGTAGCTGCAATTGTCTGGCCTGCTGTGCTTCCTGAAGGTCCCAAAGTAGTCTTCCTGTCCTGGGTTCTATTCAAAAACCACATCTATCAGCAGTACCCCAGTCATCCCCTCCAGGCATGTTATATGAAGAAGATGAATGTTCAGGTGTCAGAGGTGAGGACATGATATTTTCTCCTGATGATAGATCCAAACTAAGACACTTGGATCTGTCTGTGCTTAGAGATGGTTGCCTTCCAACTCAGTAAGGTTTCTTGAAAGGTCTTCAGCTATTCCTTGGTTCCTGACACTGCAGTAATTTTATCTGGTGATTTTTCTAGAGACAGTCACTCTCTCAAACCTCTGGTGATTGCCTACCTGTAACAACCTCTCTAGAACCAAGTTCAAGTTCCAAGTTCAGAGGGTGTAAAGTGGCTGACATAGCCTTGGGGGTGAGTTTTAAGTCAGTTCTTTCTTCTGACTGAAATCTTGAGACCATAGGTTAGGTGTACCTCTTAAAACTGCAAATAAGCTAGCTGACTGACGCTCTCCTTTAGCTATTACAAAGGCACTCAAGAATTTTTACATCTGACAGGAATTCTGTGTCTCATCCAATTTTACTTTCCTGAATGATAGGCTGTGTTCTCATATATCCATGCTAAACACTTGTGAAGAAAGAAGAAAAAGAGGTGGGGCTGGGGAAACTGCCTGACATCTCACTGGGGTCAGGTGAACCCTGTTCTCTAAATCCCTAAGGCTATTCGAAAGGAGATCCAGCAAAATGTTTAGCCTTCTATTCTTTATACAACAACAACCCTGGAATTCCTATGGCAGTGATCAATTCTCCAATTTTTAGGAGTTTGGAGGTGAGTCGGAGAGAAAGTGACCAAAACACAAACTAAGCAATGCTGAGTTTTTATTAAGTGCTTATTATAAGCTAAGAAAAAAAATGTGTTTGGATTGATACTAATAATAACCATATCTAGCAGGTGATGAAATGAAAGCTCAAAGAACTTAGGCCATCTATCTGTGGTCACAGAGCTGCAAAGTGTTAATAACATGGGCAAAAATCTCAGCCCCAATTCCTTAGGTACAATAAATAGCACACGACACAGCTTGTCACTAGAACCCATCTGCCCATTTGGGGGCTGGCTAAGCAGACATTCAGGAGAGTGCTAAGGAACTCATGAGGAAGCATTGCTAGTCACTTCTGCTCTCAGAGAACATGAAAGATCTCATGGTCTACAAAGCAAATCCTTCACCATATTCTAGTCTAACTCTATAGAAGCCTAGAAGATTACAGATTGAAAATCCTTACCTAATATACTAGCTTGATTTTCTCTAGCTGTGATAAACATCATGACTGAAAGTAACATTGAGTGAAATGTTCTTGTTTGGTTTTTTTTTTTTTTTTTTAACCTTCCTGGTTATTGTCTACCACTGAGGAAAGAAAAGGTAGGAACTCAAGTCAGTAGGCTGAAGGTAGCAACTGAAGGAGAAACTGTGGCAGAACATTGCTTCTTCCCTTGCTCTCCCGGCTTCCTCAGCTATCTTTCTTAAATAGTCCAGGCACACCTTCCTAGGGATGCCATTGCCCACAGGAAGCTGGGCCTTCTATGCCAATTAACAAGTAAGGAAATGTTTCAAAGACATGGCAACAGGACATCTGACCAGGACAATTCTTCAGTTGATATTCCCTCTACTCAGGTATGTCAAGTTGATCATCAACTTTAGACATCATACCCAATTTCTGCCAATAAGACTTGACAAAGTCAACCATAACAACAGAAAAGTAAAACAACTTCCACTTTCAGAAACCCATAGTTCAGTAAAGGACATTTGATATTGCCTGGAAATTATTATGAAACAAAAATGACCTCAATCTGAGCCAACAATACGGGTCAACTTTGCCTACCCATTCCTTTAACAAGTAAGTGTTCCTGTGTAGATTCTCAGTGAACATCAGAATTTCAGCTCTTTGGCTGCTGGGCTTCGGCCTCAGAAAGCTATACCTTCTGCTCAGTAACAAGGGCACGGGCTGAGCAGAGCAGTCGGGGTGAGATAAGGTGCAGTAGGAAGAGTTTCCACACAGTGCAGCCTTCTTAACATTTATCACAGTTAAAAAATATTTCTTTTGTGATTGGGTTAACTCACTCAGGATGATATTCTCCAGATCCATCCATTTCCTTAAGAATTTCATAAACTCACTGTTTTTAATAGCTGAGTAGTGTATAAATGTACCACATTTTCTGTATCTATTCCTCTGTTGAGGGACATCTGGGTTCTTTCCAGTTTCTATGTATTGTAAATAAGACTGTTATGAACATAGTGGAGCATGTGTCCTTACTACATGTTGGAGCATCTTCTGGGTATATGCCCAGGAGTGGTATAGCTGGGTCCTCTGGTAGTACTATGTCCAACTTCCAGAGGAACCACTGTACTGGCTGGTTTTATGTCAGCTTGACACAGGCTGGAGTTATCATAGAGAAGGGAGTTTCAGTTGGGGAAGTGCCTCCATGAGACCCAGCTGTGGAGCATTTTCTCAATTAGT
>NW_022196896.1:27368788-27381582 GCF_008632895.1 Mastomys coucha | reverse complement strand
ACCACCAACCAAAGAGTACACATGGTGGGACTAATGGCTCCAGCAGCATATGTACAGCAGAGGATGGCTTGTCAGTCATCAGTGAGAGGAGAGGCCCTTGGTTCTGTGAAGGTTCTATGCCCCAGTGTAAGGGAATTCCAGGGCCAAGAAAGGGGAGAGGGTGGGTTGGTAAGCAGGGGGAGCGGGGAGGGAACAGGGTTATTTTTTTTTTTATTTTATTTTGTTCTCTTTTTTTCAGAGGCGAAACTGGGAAAGGAGATATCATATGACATGTAAATAAAGAAAATATCTAATAAAAAAAGAAAATTTTCTTACTTTGATGTAATTCAGAATCTCAAGTGTCCAAAACAAAATTTTCCATTCAACTGAAAGACAATAAAATGTATTATGCAATTCTAAAAATCACTGATGAAGGGATGAAATTAAAAGGGCTTAATATGACATCACTGCCCCTTCTTTAATGTAGCTTGTTATACTAAATGACCAAGTGATTCCCTGTCTCATTCAGATCTCTTCCTACACAGGTACTTGTTCATAGACACAACCCCCACTTTCTTTGAAACCAGTAGTCAAATGCTCAGAGGATTCTACTGTCAACACCTCTATGTCTGGTAGAAGCCATATCTCATGTAAGCTAATGGATGAGAGAGCCATGGGTCTGAGTTTAGAGATATTACCGTAATCATGTCTGTGTAAGCAGAATGCTACTTCCCAGGAAGGCATTAGTGTCTCATGTCCCATGGCAATCACTTACAAAAGCCAGTGGGTTTGAGCTTAAGGAGTTGTAAAAATTCAGTGAACAAAGTTTGATTGACAGAATGTCTTCCTCTGTCACTGCTCCTCCGAAATTCTCATCTTGTAGATAAAATACCCTTGAGTGTTGACATAAGAATAACTTCTTACTTTTTAAGGTAGGCTCTGGTTAAGGCAACTTGAGGGAAATTGGTGTCAATTCCTCCATTTGGAATGGTCTGCTCTCTGAAAAAATGACTTTCCTTAAGCTTGTTTTAGTTTGCTTTTCATTGATTTGATGAAACACCAAGACTAAAAGCAACATGGGTGGGGAAGGGTTTATTTGGCTTATACAACCCCTCCTGAAAGGAGACACAGGCCTGGAATGAGGAACCTGGAATAGGAAGCCATGGGGGAGCACCACTTGCTGGCTTGTTCATGATGGCTTGCTCAGGCTTATTACATAGCTCAGTACCAACTGACCAGCAGTGGCCCTACCACACCTATCATCAATCAAGCAAAATGTCCCACAGGATTGCCTAAAGATCAATTTGATTGGGGACATCTTTCTCAATGGAACTTCCCTTCCCCTAGATGACCCAACGTGTCAAACCAAGAAAAAATATTAATCAGCACAAGAATATTATTTTTAAATTTTTATTTATATTTATTTGTTTGTGTATGTATATAAATGTGTATACTATGGTGTGTGTGTGTGTGTGTGTGTGTGTGTGTAGATCATAGAGTTGACTATGGGAATCAATTTTCTTCTTCTAACATGTAGGTTCTAGGGATCAGGCTCAGCAGTGGAAGCCTTTACCTTAGTCATCTTGCTGATTCCAGTGTTAGCACTTAAAAAAAAAAAAAAACCTGTCACTAAAAGAGAGCACATAGAAAGAGCATTGCTCCTCATGGTGTCCTGCACTTACTTGGAGATTTTTCAGGAAGCACAGCAGGCACTTGAATGCATGCCTTGCTCTCTAGTCCTATGTTGAAGTGCTTTAGACTTTCAAGAAACCTGGACAGCATTTTTGACCACTTGAGAAAGATGGTGTCAAACTGAAGAAACCCCATGGCACATGGCCAGCCTTACCACCCCATACTAGAGCACTGAGTCTCTTCAATATCCAACCAGCAGCTCTCTCACCCTTTAAATATGGTTCCCAGATAATCACTCCTGAACGGTGATATACAGAGCCTTAAGCAGCTGTTTGAGATGATTAAGTGGCCATGCTTAGCAGAGGCTGTAAATCAAGCTCAGAAGCCATTTATTGTGAGTGTACTATAAAGCAGCTGAAGTTATTGCTGCTCTACTGCAAACTGTAACATTAGGTGAGAAAATAAAGAGAGGCTAAATTTTATTGTGAAGGTTTTAAGGTGATGTGTTCTTCTTCCTTGGCCCATTCTCTTTCTGCTTCTTATCATCTTCTTTGCCTCTATTTCTTTCTGGTCATGAATATTCCATGCTGAGTGCATTATGCTGTAACTTAAAATATGGTTCTCCTTGGAATAACGACCAGTGTCATTCTGGGTGAGGGCACTTGCATCAATAGTGGTCTTGAACCTGTATGTTCACATGGCCCAGTGTTTGAGTTAATATTCATGACAGTATCTGAAGAAGCTGCTGTTATCTCCATTTTATTTGCTATTTCTTCCTTTTGTTGAAAATAGATTTTAATGTAATAGATTCTGATTGTTATATTCCCTCTCTCTACTCCCCACTAGCAGTTTCTTTCCATCTTCCCTGTCATCTGTATACACCCCCTTCCGTCTCCAATTAGAAAATCAACAGGCTTCTAAGGTATAATAATAAAATAAAATAGAAGACAAAACAAAACCTAACACATCAGAATATGATAAATCAAATACAAGGAAAAGACTCAAAAAAGAGACAAAGATGCACAAGAAACAGATATAGACACAGAGACTCATTCATTCGCACATCCAGGCATCCCATAAAAATATTAAATTAGAATCTATAATACATACTCAGAGGATCTCTGGGATAAAATGAGGTGGGAAGAAATATACATGGATAAAATAAAAATAAAAATAATAATAAAAATTTAAAAGCCCTGACATAACATTATGAAACAAGAAAAATCCTCGAAAGATGCATTTGAGTTTGTTTTCTGTTGGGCATCTACTGTTGGGCATATAACCTGCCCTTAACAATAGTTTGTGTTCTTAGTGAGTCTCATTTGAAGTAAAATAAATTTTAACTTGCAAGTGGTTATCAATTGAGGTTATCAATTGCTTCTGGGTTAGGAATGAGGGACATGTGTCCATTTCTTCTTTCAGTTCTAGGATCCCATGTGTTGTAAGCCCTGTGCATGCTGCCTCAGTCCCTATGAATTCATGTGCTCATCAATCCTGTAGATCTAGAGGGGCTTGTTTCCTTGGTGTCTTCCAACTTTTCTGTCTCTTGCACTCTTTCTGACTCCTCTTCTGTAAGAGTTCCCTGAGCCATGAAGGGAGGAAATTTACGGAGACAACTCCTATAGGGATGAATGTTCCAAGGTCTCTCATTTACTGCACATTCTCTGGCTGTTTCTCCCTATATTTGTTCCCACCTACTGTAGGAGGAAGCTTCTCTGATGATGGCTGAGCACAAGTATGATAGAATGTCATTAAGAGTCATTTTATTGGTATGCTTTTAGTAGAACAGTAGTATTAGGACTCTAGGCTATCTAGTATCCCAAGCAGAGCTGGGTATGGGTTCCATCTCGTGGAATGAGTCTTAAGTAAAATTAGATATTGATTAGACAATCAATATCTATACTGCAGAGATATGAACAGAATGGAAAGCTTTTCCTTGTTACTGATTTTAGTGGAATTGCTTTGAGTTTCTTTTCATTTAAATTGATGTTGTTTGTGGGCTTGCTGTAAACTGCCTTTATTATATCCCTTATGCTCCTAATTTCTTCAGGAATTTAATCATGAAAGGGTGTTAGACGTTGTCAAAGTCCTTTTCTATGTCTAATGAAATGATTATGTTGGTTTTTAAATTTCAGTCTGTTTATATGGTAGATTGCATTTACTACTTTATATGTATTGAACCATCCATCTCTGGAATAAAGAAAGGCTACTTGATAATAGTGGATGATCTTTTTGATATGTTCTTGGATTCAGTTTTCAAGTATATTTTTTTTTAGACTTTTGCATCTATGTTCATAAGGAAAATTATTTATAATTTTCTTTTTGGCTTTTATATGGTTTAGGTATCAGGGTAACTGTAGCCTTGTAAAACAACCTGGGCAATGTTCCTTTTGTTTCTATCTTGTAGAATAACTTGAGTTTTGGCATTAATTCTTTTTGAAAGTCTGGTAGAATTCTGTACTAAAACCATGTAGTCCTGGGCTTTATTGTTGTTGTTGTTGTTGTAAGATATTTACTGACTGCTTCTATTTGACTAGAGATTATGTAGTGGTATGTATTGAGAAAATTTATCCATTTCTTTTAGATTTTCCAGTTTTGTAGAGTGCAAGGTTTTAAAGTATATCCTTATGATTCTCTGGGTTTCCTCAGCGTCTGGTGTTTTGTCCCCCTTTCATTTCTAAGTTTGAATATTTTGAGAGCCTTTCAACCATTTAGTTAATTTTCAATAAGAGCTTTCCAAAGAGTTGGTTATCTCCAAGAACCAAGTCTTTGTTTCATTGATTCTTGGTATTTTGTTTTTATTTTATTGGCTTCATCCAAGCATCATTTGATTATCTCTTGCTATCTAATTCATTTGTGTGTGACTTCTTTCTTTTGTTCTAGAGCATTCCGGTGTGTGATTAAGTTGTTGGTACAAGATCACTCCACTGTTTTTTTTCAAATGGAGTCACATAGTACTACAAACTTTCCTCTTAGAACCACCTTCATTGTGTCCCATAAGTTTGGGTATGCTGTATATTCATTTTGCATTCAATTCTAGAAAGCATTTTATTTCTTTCTTAATTTCTGTCTTAACCCTCTTCTCATCCAGTAGTGAGTTGTTCAGTTTCTATGAGTGTGTAAGCTTTCTGTTGCTTCTGTTGTTGTTAATATCCAGTTTTAGTCCATGGTGGTCAGTTAGGATTCAGGACTTTATTTCAATTTTCTTGTACCTGTTAAAATTTGTTTATTCGTGCTCAGTATATGCTCTTATTTGGAGAAAGTTCCATGTGGTGCTGAGAAGATACATTCTTCTATGTTTCGTTGACATGTTTTGTAAATGTGTGTTAGGCCCTTTTGATTTATGATATCAGTTAGTTCCAATATTTCTTTGTTTAGATTTTGTCTGGATGGCTTGCCTACTGGGCAGAGTTGGTACTGAAGTCTCCCACTATCAGTGTGTGAGGATCAATATGTTGCTTAAGTTGTAGTAGTGTTTCTTTTACAAACTTGTGTGCATGGATGTCAGGAATTGCAATAGTAGATTTTTCCTTTGATGATTTTTCCTATTTTCTTCTGATTAGTTTTGGTGTGAAGTCTACTTTGTTACATATGAAACTGGCTACACCAGCTTACTTCTTTGGTCCATTTACTTGGACTATCTTTTCCCAACCCTTTATCTTGAGGTAGTGTCTATCCTTGATGTTAAGGTGTGTTTTATGGATACAACAGAAGGATAGATTCTGTTCTTATACCCCATCTGTTAGTCTCTGTCTTTTTGTTACAGAATTGAGACCATTTGTGAGAGATACCAGTGATCAGTATATGTTGATTCATGGTATTTTGCTGTGGTGCATGTCCTCTCTTTTGATTTGCTGGTCCAAGGTTATTTACTTCTTTTATTTTCTTGGGCGTGGCTAACATCTTTAGACTGGAGTTTTCCTTCTATTTAGCTGGATTTGTACAAAGATGTTACCCCAAATTTGGTTTTATAGGGAATGTTTTATTTCCTTCATGTACTGCAATCAAAAGCTTTGCCTGGTATAGCACTCAGGGCTTGCATCTGTGGTCTATTAGAATTTTTAGGACACCTACCCAGGCTCTTCTGGATTTTAAGTCTCCATTGAGAAATCATGTGTTAGTGTAGTAGATCTGCTTTTATATGTTACGTGGTCTTCCATTGAGAAATCATGTGTTAGTCTAGTAGATCTGCTTTTGTATGTTACGTGGTCTTTCATTGAGAAACCATGTGTTAGTGTAGTAGGTCTGCTTTTGTATGTTACGTGGTCTTTTTCTCTTGTAGCTTTTAGCATTCTTTCTTTGCTCTATATTATATACTATAAACCAAATATATTTTATATGTTTAGTGTTTTGATTATTATCTGCATAGAGGACTTTCTTTTCTGGTTCAGTCTATTTGTTATTCAGTTCACTCTTTGCACCTTATTAGGCATCTCCATATTTAGGTTAGGGGAATTTTCTTCTATGACTTTGTTGAAAATACTTTCTGTGCCTTTGACCTGTGTTTCTTCTTTTTCTTCTTTTCCTATTATTTTTAGGTTTTCTATTATTTCACGTATCCCAGATTTGATGGGTGTTTTGCACTTGGAGATTTTTAGATTTAACATTTTCTATAACTCAGTATCCATTTCTTCTATCATGTCTTTGATGTCTGAGATTCTCTCTTCCATGTCTTGTATTCTGTTGGGGAGGCTTGTCTCTGAGGTTTCTGTTTGAGTTCCTATATTTTTTATCTTAGATTTTCTATATTTAAAAAATATAATTGATTCTGTTTCCACTCTCAGGTTTTGAACTATTTTATTCATTTCCTTCCACTGTTTGTTTGTTTTGTTATAGATCTACTTAAGGTATTTATTAATTTCCTCTTTAAGGACCTCTATGATATTCATAAAGTATATTTTGAGATATTTGTCTTGTGCTTCAGCTATGTTGTAATTTTCAGCACCTGCTGTGGTAGTATTGCTGGCCTCTAATGGAGACATATTGCTCTGATTGTAATTGATTGTACTTTTATCCTGGCTCATAGCCATTTGGGTTTGGGAAAATTGTAATTCCAGGGACTGATATCTGGTCTTGTGTTTTGGGGGTGAGTGTTTTGTTCCTTGGTTTCTGTTTTCTCTCTGTCTTAGGAGAGTGTAATAACTGTATTGCCTGGTCGGAAATTTCTCTGGGATTCTGCTGGGAGTGGCTACTTAGGGTTCAGAGTAAAATGTGTTTCTAAGTATTGGTAGCTTACCAGTAGAGTTGGGAATGGCATAGAAGGATGCTGAGTAGTAGTAGTCCATAGGAGGAAGGAAAGCAGGGTGTTCCACCAGATAGATGCTCCTTAGTCCCCTGGAAATGGGAACTTAAACCATGAGGAGAGGCCATACAGGTAGTGCAATTCTGAGCTGGGAAAGAGACTGAAATATGGGATTTGGAGGAGAAAAGGGAAAGGTGAAGGTCTGCACTTACCCTACATGGGAACTGAGTGGCCTGTGAATACTCAGAAAATGAATGTTGTAGTTGGGAGCTGGATAAAGGGATACATGGAGGGAAGGAAGATTGGAGGGGATGACCCTGTGATCCACTGGATATGGGAGGCAGGTGGTCTGCTACATTGTTGGAGTGAGATTTGGGGAAGATGTTCAGGCTGTTTATGTGTTTCCCTTGCTGGAGTCAATTATCTCCATTTTAAACAGAGGATATTTGATCTGGACCTAATCAATTCTGATTAGAGTTTTGATCTTGAGGATCTCTCTTTCCCTTTCTCCTTCATCTATTCTAAGTTTGGGATCTACTATTAGGGAATGGGCCACCTAATCTCTAGTTGCTCAAAATGTGTGGTAAACTCTTTGCTCAGAAATCCACACCAATTCATACAATTCATACATTGATGCTGATACAGTTGATTCAGCATCAATGTCATACATTTTGCTTTCTGTAATCTGGCATCACTTTCCTGATCTAACGGGCATATTCTGATTGAGTTCAATGAACCTCTCTCCCATATCCTGTCTCTTCCCCACAGTTCTTCCCTGCTCTGCTTGTGTAGTCTCTCCATCTTTGGTCCCATGAGAAAGGCATGGGCCTTACCCATGCAGAGAAGAAACACCTCACCCAACAGAGTACAGTGGGCCCTCCAAGAAATCTTTGTCTAGAGGTTATCTAGGTTGAAAGAAAAGTAAGAACAAGCAGGTAATGGAAGGGAATGTATTAGAGGCCCACTGGAGACAAAACTGCCCAGACACAATGAGCCTCAGGAACAGAACTTGCCAATATAGAAAAACCTATATTGGTTTCATGGAGCATAGAAGACCAAGGTTACCTGGAAGCTTAGAAGGTGAGGCTTAGGAGCTAAGCTGAAGCCAGGAACAGGAAATCTAGTTTTGGGCCAAGGACACATCAACTCCCACGTGTCTTGCAAGTCCCACATCTGCAGTGAGAAGCTTTGATCTTCCAGTGTGTGCCATGATGATCTTCATTGTGCACTCGCTAAAAGAAGCTAGTGGAGGATGCGCCTCCTTGGTATTTGTGATTATAGTGCTGGTCCTAGAAGCATCCTGTTGGCTGCCTGACCTTTTGAGAGACTAATCTGAAGCAATGGAAAGTCTGGACGAGCCAGCACATTCTAGGTTCTTCTCAGAGCATTATTACTAAGGTGATTGATTGAATTATGTGTAATTGAAATTGAGAATAAAGGAGAAAGAGTATAGAATGCTCATGTAGATCCCCAGACTTGTGATCCTGGGCAAAATCCAGTGGACACAGAGTAGAAGACACAGCGGGCTGAGGATAGGGGCAGGGAGTTTGGGTGGAGCAAAGGTTGGACAGGCTGTGTGTCATGAGCTCAGTTGCCCCAATAATAAGGCTATGGAAGGATATGACTTGATATTTTCTTTCAGCTCCTAATTTGCATCCATACCCAGTGTCACTGTGGACCATATACACTTAAGCAAAGGCTTCATGTTGTAGGTGCCGCCATTGTTAGATGCTAAGTATGTCCAGAGACAAGCGCATATGGAAGGCCAGCTAGCTCCCTGCCTTGTTCTCAGTGAACAGCTTCCTATTTCCACTCAGCATTCCCTTGCTCTGAAAGGCTTGTGTAAATTCTGGCAAGAGCCCACTCCCTCGCGTGTTTTGGAGAGGTTAATCCATCATGTAATTTCATCGCATGCATGCAGATGGGCTAACTGCACCTCCCACGGGCAGAGCGCTGCTGCTGGTATTTGATCTGTGGAATCTTCCCGTGCAATGCCTCACTTGCTTTATATCTTTGGAAAGGAAAAGTGTATTCTGGACATATTGAATTTCCAAATAATCAAGGGATGCCTTTTGAGACCCAATTTAAAATTTTATTTTATTCGCCTCTGTTTAAAGTAAACAAACCTTGTTACCCAATGCTTTGTGGAAAAGCACTGTCCATGAGGATCGTGAATAACTAGCAGGG
Source organism: Mastomys coucha (assembly GCF_008632895.1). Taxonomy (NCBI): domain Eukaryota; kingdom Metazoa; phylum Chordata; class Mammalia; order Rodentia; family Muridae; genus Mastomys; species Mastomys coucha. The sequence continues at coordinate 27,372,542 of NW_022196896.1, read as the reverse complement.
ACTGTAAACAACCATAATGATGGTCCCTCAGGGGTGGGCTTTGTCCCCTGCTACCCTGTCCACCCTACCACACTCTCTGACTTAGCTAGTACTTTTAATAGTTTCTTTCTTCCCTCTTAGCAGTAGCCATTAGCAGTTCTATTTCAAAACTCTTCTTCCATTTTATTTTCTGTGGTTTGGCAAGTCTAGAAATGAAACTTGCTGAAATATATGCTTTGGGCATAGACCGATCAGGAATCCCAAGGAATGAAGTCAGTCAGCTGTAGCTGGGCATGGATTTATAGCCTCTCATCTGTATGCCCACAAGTGCAGTTGCCAGAACAGTAGGCAGGGCAGGAGACATCCTCCACTGCCTCTAGATTCTAAGCTTTAGATTCTAGAGCCGTGCAGAACTAAGACCCTGGCCAGTTTTTCTCCCAGGACTTTTTCCACCTTGCACTTTACTGTCCAGGACAGCTGCCTCTTTCTTCTCTTTAGTCTTCTCCCCGGCCTTTCAGAAAGAGATCTATATTTTCATTTAAACCTGGACTAAAGTTCATTTTTCCCTAGGTGGTGACAATCTTTTGTCTCTTCATTTCCAGATTTTTCTTGCTATTAAATATAGGACTTTGTCCTTCAACAAGGCTATATCGGGGGAAGAAAATAAAGTGTTTGCTGTTTAGTTTATTGCTGCCACCTCTTTCGTCTTCTCCTTTGGTTCTTCATCAGAGCTGCCACCACCTCCTCTTTTCTGAGGGATCATCACGACATATGTGGCTGTGGCCTAATACTGACACCACACTTTAATATTGGCAGGTTTATATCTGCACTGCTTTGATCCCTCCAGTACTGAGATATCCGCATCTACATGTGGAGTCAGAGAGCCCTAGCACAGCATAGAGAGAAACCTGAGTGATGCTTTCTTCCATTGTACCAGGTGTGGACCGAGTAGCTGACATTTCCGATAAGTAGAACATTTTAGCCTCCTTTTTCCTGTTTGTTTTGTTTTGTTGTGTTATGTTGTGTTGTGTTGTGTATAAGGTAGGGTCTTGATAAATAGCCCATGCCAGCCCTGAACTTTGGATCCTTCTGCTTTAGCCTCCTGAGAGTTGGGATCACAGACACACGTTATTGTCCTTGGCCTACCTTGTCCTTTTTTACCCTAGGACACGTAACCTGGGGTCTATACTTGAACGATGGGAAGATATGGATTCTTGCAACTACAGATTCACATGCATTCAGTAGGGGAGAAGGTAGTTTGTTGTAGATTCTAATCAAGTCACATCCCAAGAAAGTTTAAGGATAATCATCTATTGCCCTACTATTGGTTAATGCAAATGTATAATTCTGTGGTATACTGAGGAGGTCATTATTTTATTAGTATTATATGTATTAATTCTATAATAAAAACAATGTAATATGTGAGTATTCAAGATAAATATTCTCCTGGAGGGAAATTCTGAAAATAGAAAAAGCATTTGGATATTAAAATTCACCTAAAATCTGGCCACTTTTATGTAGAAGCCACTCATTTTTTATTAGATTTTTTTTTATTTACATTGCAAATTTTATCCCCTCTGAAAACACCCCTATCCCATCCCCCCTCTTCCTGCTCACTAACAGTACTGCTCCTACTTTCCTGTCCTGGCATTCCTCTACACTGGGGCATCAAGCCTTCATGAGACCAAGGGCCTCTCCTCTCATTGATGTCCCACAAGGCCATCCTCTGCTACATATGTGGCTGGAGCCATGAGTCCCATCATGTGTACTCTTTGGTTGGTAGTTTAAACCCAGGGAGCTCTGGGGGGTACTGGTTAGTTCATATTGTTTTTCCTCCTATGGAGCTGCAAACCCCTTCAGCTCCTTGGGTTCTTTCTCTAGCTCCTCCATTAGGGACTTTGTACTCAGTCCAATGGATGGCTGTGAGTATCTACGTCTGTATTAGTCAGGCACTGGCAGAGAGTCTCTCAGGAGTCAGCTATATCAGGTTCTTGTCAGTAAGCACTTGTTGGCATCCACAATAGTGTCTGGGTTGGGTAACTGTATATGGGATGGATCCCTAGGTGGGACAGTCACTGGATGGCCTTTCCTTAAGTCTCTGCTCCATACTTTGTCTCTGTTTTGTTCCCCCTTCTAAGAATTTGGTCTTCTTTCTTCTGGAGCTTCATGTGGTCTGTGAATTGTATCTTGGGTATTCTGAACTTCTGGGCTAATATCCACTTATCAGTGAGTGCATGCCATGTGTGTTCTTTTGTGACTGGGTTACCTCACTAAGATTGATATTTTCTAGTTCTATCCATTTGCCTAAGAACTTCATGAATTCATCATTTTTAATAGCTGAGTAGTACTCCACTATGTAAATGTATCACATTTTCTGTATCCATTCCTCTGTTGATTGGCATCTGGGTTCTTTCCAGCTTCTGGCTATTATAAATAAGGCTGCTATGAACAGAGTGGAGCATGTGTCCTTATTACATGTTGGAGCATCTTCTAGGTATATGCCTAGAAGTGGTATAGCTAGGTCCTTGAAGACACCATTTTTATTAAGAACTAAGGTATATTACACAGGAGGGGAGAAGAATTGTGAATATGAATCTAGACATACCAGCATTGTGATAAAGACTACCACAATGCAGGAAGATTGTCAAGGCCAGGGTCCAGGGGAGCAGAGCACCCTGGGCCTCACCTGTCAATGAGAATAAAGATGTCTTCTACCTTGAAAGGAGATGGTGAGAGCTAAAGCAGTGAATGCGACTGAAGAAGGAAAACAATGACGCCCATCAGTGTCAGTGCTTTTATTCCCTATTCTTCACTTAGAGCTATAGCAGAGTTACTTTAATAGCTCACTGAATATTTGTCTTATTGGGCCAGATTTTGGGATTACAACAAAACACCCAGGCTGGGGAGCTTAGGAAGAGAGGAAACTCATTTTTGACATTTCTTGGGGGGAAAGTCAGGATCTAGGCAGCAAGGTTGTCCAGCAATGGCAGCTGCAAGGTGGGGCTTGCTGCCTCATGCTGTGGAAAGAAGTACTGTGTCCTTGCACGGTAGAGTGTGGATGGGCAAGTGAGCCAGATACTTGTGAGGTCTCTTAGATTAGTGCGTTTACCTGTCCTTTTCATGAAAGAAGGGGCTCTTGAGTGCAGGCTGTTTCTAGGGCCCAGCCCTTTGCATTGCCACTTTGGCCATTGAGCTTCCATATCTGAATCTGGGAGCAGCCCAAACTACATTAAGCTACAGTTCATACCAGACACCCTGCAATCTCCATTTGTTACTTACAAAAGTAATGATAAGGAACATCTTAATATGTATGTATTTGTCCACATTTTCAAGTTTTCCTCTATAGAAATTCCAAGAAGTTCAATTTGTGAACAGTGAGAGCTTTACGATTTGTGCCACATGCAGTCCAATTGTTTTCTAGAATGTTGCTCTAGTCTCTGCTCCCACAGGCAATGCTCAGCTCATCTTAGACCTCATAAAGTGTACTCAACACTTTTATTGTCTTCAGTTCTGTGTGTGGAACAAGGGGTTTTGTGCAGGGAAGTGCTGTATCTCAGAGTTATACCTCCAGCCCTAAAATGCTTTTTGCTGGTTTGCATTTCACAACTTTACTTCTACCTTTCCAGTTTAGAAGTTACTATTTTTTTATGGGTATTTCCAGTATTTTAGTGTGGCTGTTTCAACAACATAATTTTTTTTCTGAAATTACAACTTTTCTGTTCTCATTCGGAGAAGAAGAAGAAGAAGAAGAAGAAGAAGAAGAAGAAGAAGAAGA
>NW_022196896.1:27367198-27368778 GCF_008632895.1 Mastomys coucha | reverse complement strand
GAGGAGGAGGAGAAAACCCTAGACTTTATTTTCAATGCTTTGTTTTCAGAGCCTTTGCTGCCTGTGTTCTAGATCTACTATGTCTTCAATGGTTGCTATTATTTTTATTGTTGTTATTTGAAATTGGTGCTTGTTTAAATTTCCCAAGGTTTTCTACCTTTCTTTGCTCACTGTTAAATCTGACACCCATAATCCTCTTTATGGGCTTACCTCCCTTCTTGCTGAAGTAGGGGCTAAGGCAGTAATTGATAAATTTAACATGTTAGGAAATATGGTTTCTTTTAAATAATATTAGCAAGGAATATAGTTCTATAGCAAAATGATGTTTTTCCTTAACATTTAAAGGTACTGATTGCATTTTGGTATGTCTTTAAAAAGGGTATTTATAGCCTGATTCATCTTTCTGATTTGTTTTTCTTCTTGTGCCTTTAAATCTGCTGCTCTGTGAAGTTGCTCTGTTCATGTTTCACTGCTTCTTGCTCTCTCTCTCTCTCTCTCTCTCTCTCTCTCTCTCTCTCTATCTCTCCATATATATGTGTGTGTGTGTTCTCATTATTTTGTTCAGCCTTTCAAAAGCATTTACTGCATGTTGCATGTTTGCTAGACCAGGGTATAGGGCTCACTGAGGGCTCACAGCTGGTTTTAATGACTTTAAGAATGAGTAGACTCACATTCACATGTTCAATCTCAGCACTCACAAATCCCTTTAATTTTTCAAATAAATTCTATTATATGTTCAGCTATTGGATTGTTCTCATTATTTTTATCATCTTCATATAAAACTCCCATTAATCTATTAACAGAAGTTCTCATGACATTTAACTTTTTCTTTATATTTTCTATATTTCTATCTTTTTAAAGCAGATTTATGGAATAGCTTTTCAGTTCTATGTTCTGGTCTCTTAATGTTTTAAAAGCTACATCTTCTCTGTTTAATTTGGTATATCTTTTTTTTCTTATAATTTGTCTCTCATTTTTTCAAATTTGCCTCTCCTTCTCCTCCTCCTCTTCTTCTTTTTGGCTTAGTTGCATTCTGTAGCCTTGGCTAGAACATTTAGTATGTCCTCTAAGTTATCCTTGAATTCAAAGCAACTCCCCTGCCTCAGGTTTCCAAGTGCTAGGATTATAGGCCTATGACCATGTCTTCCTTTTTCTTTTTTTTTAAACTTTTATTGCATTATGATGAGAAAAGTTACATGATTTCAATTTATCTGAATTTCTTAACATTTAAAAACATATTTTAAGTAAATAGAATTAAATCACATTCTTGTTTCCATTTTGTAACCCCACTCCTCCCAGAGAACCCCATTCAATACCTACAATATCTTTTTTGTCATATTCCTTCAAATTTATAAAATATGATAACAATAAAAATAAGTATTATAAAAGTTGTTTGATATAAAGCAACAATCAATTTATCAGTCTGATGTAGATACTCATCTACAGCAATAGTGAAGATACATTTTTCTCAATATAAATTTTAAATAATTCCAAACATATTAACTGTATACTTCAAGATAATACATCACTACTGGTATTTTCTTTTCTTTTTTCCTTTTCTTTTGAGAGCCTTTCTTTAA